>NC_072010.1:126527671-126692671 GCF_027791375.1 Indicator indicator | reverse complement strand
ATAGATAACCTCCATCCTTGCTTCCAACATCCCTTCAGCAATATGGGGTAAATGGATTTTCAGGTAACTTTTAATTTATTCATTTATTTATTCAGGGGGGGTTCCCCCAGATAATATACAAATATACCTAGGTAGCTAAACAAGAACTTGGGTGGGATGCTGAATTTGCCAGGGACATCCAGAAGTTCAGGCTGGGTTTTGTGAAGGGAACAAGGAGGCTCTTACATTGGCAGGGGTAGAGGGTTAACTGTGAGTTAATATGACTCTTAAAATCTTTACCAGATTCAGTGGTTTATTAAGTTTAGAGACTTCAGTGCCTGAATTTTATTTAGATGGAGTCAGAAGCATGTGTTTGTGTTGGGGTTTTTTTTTATTTCTATTAATAGAATTGTACCTTTCATTTGGGTGCTACCTTTTGTATGCTCTGCATATGTGCTTGTATCTCTTTATGTACAGCCACATATGCATTCTGCAGCAGTGGGCATCTTAAAAAAAATTGCTGGCCACTGCACTTGGATGTTATTAAAACCAACGATGGGATGGTCATAGGTACAGAAGCATTCAGAATGTGACTGACTTAGGGAAAGGCAATTTCAGTCAGTTTGTATAGTTTAGTTTTCAGAAGGCCGTAGGTGCGTTATTGATTAAATTCTAATTTAGGAAGAAAGTAGGAGCTTTTATATGCATCTCTAAGTTGGATGGTATGGTAGCTGGAAGGTATTGACTGGCTGTGTGATATATGACGGTCACAGTTGCCTTTTACTCAGAGTAGCACAGAGTGATGCTGGTTGTCATTCTTACTCTGCTGTGTGGCAGCGTAAATAGTCCCCTTTCTAACCAACCTGGTGGGAAAAGTCAATATCCCATCAGCAAAGGAGGTAAACACATCAGGAGCTGTGTCCTCTCTCATCTTCCCCTGCTCTGTATTACTACAGTTCTTTAAATCTCTTCTCCCCAGTCATCAGATGCACTTGTGTCATTCAAATGCATGGTGTGGCTGTGCTGCAGACACAGCCGCTGCCTGCCTCTCCTCCCAGAGCTCCCAGCTCCTATTCTCTTATAATTGAAACTTAAAATTGGCCTCATTACTTCAACAAGGCCCCTCATATTTCTCTTTTCTTTTTTTTTTAAAGTCCATCCTTTCCTGCTTGCCTCTATGAGGGTAATTGCATCTAAGAAATGTTTGAAGCATACTGCCAGAAAGGTTATTGCGTTTAATTGAAGTTTGGATTTAATGTTGGGGTGGGGGTGGGGCAGCTAGGCACTTTGTTAGTGGGACAGCTGAAGCCTGAATTGGAGCTGTACATGGGCCTGTAGTTTTGATTCCTACTTTCAGCCCTGCTTTATTGTTTGCCTGGTTGTTCCCATGATTAATGTTCGCTTGTGCCAGCTGTTTCTGCTCATTGATAGGTTTCACCTTGGTTCCTTCTTTAGCCTAGTTCTAAGCTACAAGGATGGTGTTTTCATCCTTGGTTCCTTGGTGTTTTGCTAACTTGTGAGCAGTGGCAAGTGAACCCACTCACTGTGTCATTTGGCTTGAAAATGTATGAACTGCTCAGTGCTGGATTTGTGGCAGTGTGAGTTCAGTGGTTTTATGGATCTGGTTATTATAACTTTGGCTGTTTGTTTAATTCAACCAAACATTTCAATAACTTCGAGATCTTTAAATGTCTTTATGCTGTAGTGGCTTCAGTCTACTAGTGAACAGATTTTATTGTATTGGTGCTATAGTTTAAAGGAATTTTAATTCTGCTAATAAACATAATGTCGTTACAGTCTGGGTAATGATGATTAGCATTTGGCCAAAAGGAAGACTAGATCATGACTCTAAAGCAGCCACTGAGACCTGAGAAAGTTAAGTGAGGATTTTTTTCTTCTATAAAATAATGTGATATCTTTAGCCTGGCATCTTCCTCTGTTTGCTTACTGCCCCAAGCTGGCAATAGAAATCCCCCAAACTGAATATGGCATCCTTCTTCACAAGGATGCATGAAAGGTGCTCACCAAAATGCTTTTAATCATCGTATTCACTTACTCAGACTGGCATTGTTAATTTAATTTTGAAAGATTTGATAGCATCATGCAAAGCAACTGAGTTCAGTGGAACTTTCTGAATAAGATGAAAAAAACCCAAGCAGGTGCCAACTGCTCAGTAAAACATTACTGCTTGTGTCATATGCAGGAGTTAATCTGCTGAGCTCATCTTAAAACGCTGGAGGCTCTGCAAAAAATCGTTTGTAAATCCTTGAGGAGGAGAATTCACTACCCCCAAAACTGTGACAGCTTTTTCCGTTAGTGTGCCTCCCTTCCCTGCAGTCCTTGACTTGGCTGCCAAGATGAAGGTACATCCAGTGGGACGTCTTCATCTCAGTCACATCACAGAAAGAAGTCATCACAGGAGTGAGGCATTTCTTCCCTCACACAGGTGGACTCAAAACCCTCACCTCCAAACCCCTTCTCTTAAAATAAAAACTCAGCTCTTTCAGAGACAAATGAATTTTCATCTTAACTCATGCTGTGCAGTAAAAGCCATTTGGGAGGTGATGAAAGCTCTTCTGTTATGTGTTCAGAGCATGGGAAAGGCAGTGCCAGTGTTGTAAAGGTGACAGGAAAAAATGAGACAACATCTTTTAGGCAAAGCTAGTGAACACTGGAAGGTTGTGTTGGTTGCTCACAAGAAATATGCTTAATGCTGTGCCTAAATGGCTTGGAAGCTTGACCTTTTAGCAGCTCTGCTGTACTATCATAGTTCTGCTTGACCTGGAGTCCCTCCAGCCTAATGAGGAGGAAAGTGACTGGGAGGGCATCTCGTTCTTCAATATATCCTCCTTCTTGTGTGCTCAGCAACATAGACTGTCTGGTGCTGCCTGTCCCAAGGTGTAACTGCAGACACAAGGCTTTTGGGTAGGAGATGGTGTTTCTAGAACGTGGAGTTGGTTGGAAAGGAGGATCCCAGCTGCACCAGATCTTCATCATTGGATTGGTGTATTTCCATAAAATATTTCGTTCTTTGCTCTTTAATCTTTGCAAAGCAAAAGCTGGACAACCACCCAAACAAAATCCCTGGATACTTTTTTTTTAATGGCGTAAAATCTTACAACAATCAAAAAAACAATCACATGGAGCAGTTGGGGCTTTCCTGCTGAAATCTCTACAAGCTCATGCATGTACGCATGAGTTTGCACATGCACAGGCATACAAGTGAGTAAAACTCTTGCACTTCAGATGTTTCTTCACAGGTATTATTATCAGGCATATGGGAATGGCTCTCTGTTTTCATGTGTCAGGTGAAACTGATGCTTGCTGGTGGAGACACCAAGCATCTTCTCTCTTCCTTACAAGGGCAGACTGAGAGAGCTGGGGCTCTTCAGCTTGGAGAAGAGGAGGCTGAGGGGTGACCTCGTTCATGTTTATAAAGATGTAAACGGTGACTGCCAAGAGGATGGAGCCAGGCTCTGCTCAGCGATGCCCAATGACAGGACAAGGGGCAATGGATGGAAGCTGAGGCATAGGAAGTTCCATGGAAACAGGAGGAATTATTTCACTGTGACAGTGACAGAACACTGGAACAGGCTGCCCAGGGGGGTTGTGGAGACTCCCTCTCTGGGGATATTCAAGACCTGCCTGGATGAGTTCCTGTGTGATCTGGTATAGATGATCCTGCTCTGGCAGGGGAGTTGGACTGGATGATCTCTCAAGGTCCCTTCCAGCCCCTAACATTCTGTGGTTCTGTGATTTTAGGGTGGGATAGCATAGAATTTCTCACTTGTGCTACTGCCCCTTTCCTTCCAACACTTCCATAGCGCTGAGTATCACAATTCTGTCCCACACACAAGACATATGTGAGAATACACAAGATGGGTAATGAGTCTGTCCCAGGTTGTGCCTCTGCTGGTATTGGCAGCAACAGGGACAAGAGAAGTAAAGCATGGTTTCCTTCACTTCTGAAGCCAGACTTGGGATGAAATCTCTTCCTGCTTCAGAGCACCAGGGACTCTGCATAGTTCTCACCAAGTTAAGGCACCTGCTCATTTGAAATGGGATCCTTTCAGAGCCAGTTCTGACATCACTTGTTTTTTCTGCTGACTCAGTGAATTCCCATTTCACTGCAGTTAGAAAACACTACTGGGCAATCAGTGTTTCTTGCCAGCAAATGGCAGGAGCCTGCTGCACTGGTGCTGATGGGGCTGAGGGAGCTTCAGCCTCAACACCATATGAAGCTTCACCAGGGCCTCTAACCAGCTGGTACAGCTTTGTGGGTTGGAGGAGGGCAGAGGGAAGGCAACAGAAGTTGGAAGAGCTTGCCCTTAAATGTTGTCTTTGCTGGCTACTACTTTCACCCTCTTCCAAAATACCATGGTTTGCAGTAGTAGTGAATGAAGAAACAGTGGCTTTTTGTGGTCATTTAATCTCTCTTGTTGTTTGTTTTTTTTTTTCCTTTGTTCTTTTAGAGTATTTGAAGAAGCAGCCACTCAGGAAGGAAGTCTCTGAGGCCTACAAAAGATTGAAGAGCACTGTGGATAAATGCCTGTCCATGAGTGGCTACTCAGAAGTGAACCTCAGCCAACTCTTTGCCTTCAGTATGGGAAGACCTGTAGGAGAGTCAAATAAGTGAAGACAGTGATTGATTAAAAATGGAGGGAGACCTGAGGCTAGATCCTTGTTGGACAGTAATGATCTCTTAAGCAATACTCTTTTGGTATGCACAATGACATTCTAACAGTCTTTTCTCTTCGGAGGAGGGAAAACAGAAGATGAAAACGGGATGTGTGATTCACACAGACATGAAATATTTGAGGTGTTCTTATCTTCTGTTCTTTCCTCCATTGTGAAGCCAGGGTTATTCAAATATGGAGTAGATGATTCTTGCAATATATTTTGTTGTGTGTTTAGACCTATGAGGGAAAAGGGGGTGGGGGAATTGCTGCTTTAATTGGATAATTCCCAGTGAGAGTTGCTGGAATGTAAGTGATCCTAGACTTTGCTCCAGGGTATTTAGTAGAGGTGCTCTCAGGAAGAGAGGTTAGTAGAGGTCTCAGTAGGAGCACTAATGTTTTGCCTTTTCACAGTTTATCTTCTTCCTGATCATAAACATACCAATTAAAAACAATACTAAACCTGAATGCCTTTAAATGTCCTAATACCTTCTGAACAGAGGTAGGAAGGCCTCGCTCTCAAATCTATTAAAGAACGACTGAAACCTGGAGGTGCTAAAAATAGGGACCTTTTTTTTATTATTATTCTTAAGAGTCTTCCCATGTCTCTTTAAGCACAGTATTTTGCCATGCTGGAAATTTCTGCGTGGATGTAAAGACATGTACAAAACCCATTCCCTGCATTCAGAGGATATAAATGCATTTAATTTTCTTTCCATGCAAAGTATTTGAACGTAAGGGGGAAATATTTGGGATGGCTTTGTACCCAATAACGGGGGAAGGGAAAGCAGAGAATCATTGTTGCTGTTCTGTTCATAGTTAGTGTGTTGGAGGGTTTAAAGGTTTTTTTATAAACAACTTGTTCATTTACTTTTTAATAAAGTGTCAAGCAGATATGACAAGAAAAGAGCATCAATTTGGGCACCTGCTTATGTACACATAATATTGTACTCATATTCGCCGTTCAATTTGTAATGTGATATGTTAATGTAAGGTTATGCAAATTGTCTTTTAAATCTTCAACAGTGTGAAATGTAAAGTTTTCTTAACACTTGAAGAAAAAAAAATAAAGTTTTCTAGCAAAAGAGGATCTGATTTGATCATCTGGCTGTTGAAAATATTCCATGCAAGGTTGTGCTGTTCCTGACTTCTCCTGGTTTTACAGAAGTGCTTGTGTGCCTTTTTTTTTTTTTTTTTTTGGCTGCCCAGCCATTGAGAAAGGGAGCTTGAAGAAGAAAGTAAGAGCATCAGCATGAACATGTTGGGCACCAAAGGGATGTGCATGTCTGGGTTAGGGGATTTTATGATGTTCACTTATCCCTAAGTGGCATTGGAAGTTGTTCTGTCTCTCTATGGATAATGACTATTCAAATATGCGTAAGTACATTGTTGTCTTCTGAGCAACTTTTGGGATTAAAACCTTTTTCACTCACATTGAACTCAGCACATGAGAAATGGAACCTATTCAGTCCATGCATTTGTGTTGATATTGTCCCACCCCTGGCAAGCTATCATTCCTTCCCAACACATTTAGTTGGGTTGTTGTAAAAGAGGCTTTCATTTGCAGGCTTGTCTTGGGCAGAAGGTGTTGCTGCCTAGACGACAATGTTGATGTTGCAGCTCTTTGAAAGGTCCCAGCTTCCTGTAATTTCACACAGGCTTTTTTCAGATTTTTTTTGTGTGTCCAACCCTATTAGGATTATCAAGATACTACTGATATTAACTGGGTAGAATGCCTCAGAAAAGTGAAAAGTGTGACCTTCTCCTCCAAACGTTAGGTATACAAATAAAATGGATAGATATGGCATAACCTGACCCTGTGGCACTTGTATGTATCTGTATAATTACAGCTGAAGAGCCTGTTAATTTGCAAGTTTAGGGATGTTTAGATTAAATGAGAGTGTTGTGGAATGACTGTGTAGGGTGCAGCAGCAGATAGTAGCCCTGCAAGGAGCCGTTCCCTCTTGCACAGCCGGTGGAGGAGCCTTGCTCTCTCTCCTGCGGGAGCGGAGAGGGGCAAGATATTGGAGGCCCCCTCCCTGCAACCCCGGCAAGCTGCCACCTGGGGAGAGGGGGGGGGGGTGTGTTTGGAAACGAGGGCTTTTACTCGAAATTAAGGCAGGTTTTTGATTCCACTCGACAGAGTTGGTCAGAGCAAAGCTGAAGACTTGGCAAGGAGTAAACTGGATTCCCCTCCCTTCTCTAAATAAGCTCTGGGCACCGTGCCTTGTCTTGGCCCTGGAGAAAGGCTGGGAAATGCAAAATCAACTTTACAGCTTTTAATATTAAACGGAGATGGTAAATGTGGCGCTGTAAATAATTTGGGAAAGGTTGGAATTCGGAGGTTTGCATTTTGAGGTTGATCTGGCCCGAATCTCTTTCCTCTCCCTTCCCTCCTCTTATGCCTCATCCTCCCCCCCTCTTCCTCTCTCCACCCCTCCCGCTCCCCCTTTCCCCGACGCTGTTAAAATTAAGGTTTGTGTTTATTTGTATTTATTTGCAGTTGGGGCAGTGTTGATGTATGGAGCCGGTAGCCAGCTTTCGCTGCTGACATCTGTGGTACTTTAAAAAAGCAGCTCCCGTCTGCAACAGGGCTGTTGCTGTGCCAGGCCCCCTCTTCCCGCCGCCCTGGGCACATCTTTTTGCCCCTTCGCATCCTTCCCCGTCTTCCGCAGAGCACCTTAAATGTGCCTTCATTGAATGGTGCTCCCGCACCCTCCTTATAGCAGTTTAATAGATTAACTCATCTGTGCCAGCTTCAAATTTCAGATTAAAATTCCTTCATCCCGAAGGCAGCATTATCAGGTTGTTGGAGGCTGTTTTCAAACCTTGGTTTTGAATAGCAGCGGCTCTGCATTAATTTAACCACTAAGCTAATAAGTAGGTTTCGTTTTGTTATGCTAAGCTTTATTGCTTTTCTTTTGATCAGAATGGTGTTGTTGAGCAAAGCAGCAGACAAGGCATTCTTTGATGAGGGAATTAGCGCTCTATTCTTCCTCTATTATTCATAGCACAGTGGAATATGTAAGTACCTGAGGGTGTCAAAGGAGAGCAGGCTCTATTGCAAAGTGTTCGCCTTGTTTCTCTCAATAGCTGACTATGAGATGATAAACCGCTTAATACACTGCACTAATTGGATGAGAGCAGAAAGAGATGGGAATTAAGGCACGGCGAAAGGAGAAAGTGCTACCAGCCTTCATTCACTCTTTCACCACTTTAACAGCACCAAAGGAGGCACAAGCTTTCTATAAGCAGACTAGGGGTTTTGTGCGGAGATAAAATGAACCTGTTAGTGGATTCAAGTAATACACTAATTATTGCACAGTATAAATACCACTACTGGTTTTATAACACGGAGGTAAACTTCTTTTGAGAAGGTTATAGGATTGCTTGGCAGCAGTATAGATCCTAATAAGGGACCAGAGTAATAACCCCCTGGATTAACAAAATTGCTGCTTGCAAGAAGTATGATTCGGGCTTTTACGAAGATTTCAGCGGAATGAATAAAAAATGACTGAATGACATTTCTTAATGCGTAATGGTTTGATAATGATTCCCTTTTCTTTAAGGCAAAAATGTATATTTCAGCCTGCACAGTTAATAATGTCCGGGGAACAAACCTTCTTTTCCTCGTACATTTATATTTTTTTTTTCCTCCCCTATGGTGGGTTTTAGAATTCAAAAATACGGCTGAGGGCGGGCGAGGTGGGATGTGAAACGCTGCGGATGGAAGCGGGGACCTGCGGGGAAAGGTCGCGGCGGGCTTCCACGCGCGATGCTGTTCCCGAGCCGGGCCGGCAAGATGGAGCAGGCTGGGCCTCCTCGGTGTGCTCAAGTGGCCTGGGGGAGCGGGGCTCTTCCCCGGTACCCTGCCCGCGGCTGCGGGTGTAAGGCGATACCGCGGTGAGACCAAGTCACCCCCAAAAATTCACCACAATCCCGCACTCCGACGGCTCGAGCCAGCCCTGTGCCCGCTGCCCTTGGGGTACATCGGGCACGGGGAAAGGGTGCGGGGAGCAGGGTTTGCTGCTGCCGTCCTTGCCGCGGGGGTTCATACGTTTCTGCTTCGTGGGAGAGGCCGGCGAGAGAGCCGAGTCAAAGATTAAAAAAAAAACCAAAAAAACACGGAAATAAAGGAAAGGAGCAAAAAATGACGTTCGTACCAGGGAGAGCAGGGGTCCAGAGACAAGGAACAGTTGCAGAGAAACTTTCCTGCCTCCCCCCGTCCCCAGTAGGGGTGCAAGGAGAGGTCAAGCAAAGCGCTCCCCCAAATCCTTGTTTTCTCCCCTGCCTCTTGTTTTCGGCAGCAGTTGCCCCAGCCCTGCCCGGGGGCGGCTTCCCACGGTGTAAGGTCGAAGACACCGCGAAGAGACCCCTGCCCCCTTCTCGGGCGGGAGGACACGACACAGTGCCCAACGGCAGAGCGCAGGCAGGTACCACCGTGGGTGCCTTCCCCCGACCCGTGCGAACTGCAAATCCCCTTGCAAACGGGGCCGCCGGCACCTCGTTCTCCCTCTAAGCCCTGGCAATCGCCCCCGGCCAAGGGACCCGTGCCCTCCCAAACCCCGTGAGAGGGTTTCTCGGCGACGGGGGGGGCGGCGGTGAGTAACCTCGGCGGGGCTCAGCCCCGGGCACCCGCAGTGCGGCCCCGTACGGACCGGGCTTTTATTTATCATTTCCCCCCCCCCCCCCCCTCTTTTGTTCCTTTTTGTTTTGTTTTGTTAAACATATATTTTTTGTTTATTTTCTGAACGTGGCACTTCTCCACCGGATAGCAAGGAAAAGTGTTAACAATAACGACATTACACGAAAAAAGTACTGTACCATCGCCTCTTGAGGGTTTCAGAAACCTCTACAGTTAATAAGTTAAATAAAGGGTTTGTACATAAATATTTGTCTAGGAACCCTATTATATCTACAACACAGTAAGAATCTACAGAATGACAAACTTTTACAACGCTACACTGAGTGCAATTGTTTTATAACATTTCAAATATACAAAGCTCTGTTCTTTTTTTTTTCTTTTTCTTTTTTATAACAATGGTATATACAGAATCAATAATCACAGTTTAGTGACTTAAACAGTCCATATTCTAGCAGTGTATTTCCCTTTGGTTTGATATAAAAACCTTGGTTGGTGTAGTGATAAAGAATATAACAAGAAAAAAAGATATACCCTTTCCCTTAAGTGCACTGGTTATCTTACAGCATCACGTTTACTTTCAGTCTGCACTGGCGGCATCCTTGGTTAGCATACGCAGCTCACCGCATCAACATGTAAAAGTTCTCCAGTGCTCCTAACAGACCATCTTAACACCCTGGGATGTTGTTTTAAGAAGATGTGGGTAGCTTCGCCCCCCTGCTTTTGCTTTGCTTTGCTTTATTTCCTTTTTTTTTCTTTTACTTTTTTTTTTCTTTCTTAATTACGATTCCGTTTGCTTTTTTTGCTTTGTTTTTTTTTTTCTTGCCAGATAAACAGAAGGAAAAATATTAAGTGTACATAACGCTAATATATAATAACTTTCATTAGGGCTTTCTTTTTTTCTTTCCCCTCCCACCCTTCCCCCACCTCCCTCCCCCCCCACCACCCCCTCTCCGCCTTAATGCTCAGAGAGGAAATTAACACGTCGTACATTTAAGAAATGTACCAGCCAAGGATTTACTTATTCAGGAGCTTGCAAGTGTCGGTTCACTCGTGTGAGGGCTGATGCGAGTGGTGCTCGCTCTCTCCACGTTCCTAACTCGAGAATCTACCCCAATCTTAGCTGCTGGTCCTCCTATGTATTTATATTTGTTTTAAATCATTATTACTATTATTTCTTTCCCCCTCCCCCCCCAGTTTGGTCTTGATTCGTGCTATCTGAGGTGACCTTATATTCTCGTATTTACTCTCCTCTTCTTTCTTCCCCCTAAAAAACCCCGACCCGGACCCCGAGGAGGGCAGCCGTGCCTTAGCACACCTCTTTCCCCGTGCTGTTCCCGGGGAGGATGTTGAGCTGGGTGAGCTGGGCGGCGTGCTCCTTGGCCTTCAGCCGCAGGGCGGCGATGCTGGAGGCCCGCCGGTCGGCGGCGGCGCTGGCCGGGTCCCCCAGCCCCGCCGAGCCCACTGCGCCCTCGGCGGCTGGCGCCGGCTGCCGCAGAAGGGCCGCGGCGCTGGAGGCGCTGCCCAGGGGGGACATGGTGGAAAAGAGCCTGCAAGGGAAGCAGAGACCGCCGTCACCGCTCCGCCCGGCCCCGATCGCCTCCTTCCCGCCAGGCGGGGACACAGGGGCCACACTGACCAGCTGGGGAAAAAAAAAAACGACGCTGGAGGGCAAAATATTGGAGTGGGACACAAAAAATAAAAATAAAAATTTAAAAAAAAAGAGGAAAGAAGAAAATTGCCGAGGCCGAGTCTCCCCGACTTGCCGCTGCCGGGGTACAGGCAGCGGAGAGCATGGTACTCTTAGAGAAGCTCTTGGGCGGCTTTCTCCCTTGCTAGCCCTAAAAAACATAAGAGATAGCCCCGAGGCTGCTCTCGCCTCATCCACGAATCGGGCCTCTCGCCTCTCCACCTGCTCCGGCAGACTGAGCTCCGCGCCCCGACGGAGAGGCCTCGGCTCCGAGGGAAGCGATGGCCAACTCCTCATGAGGGGGTCTCCCGCTGTGGCTGCGGATGCTCAGAGCGGCGCAGCGCGTCGCCCGCGGGAGCTCGCCCAGAAACAGGCCTCCCGAAAAACCTCTAACCCACCCGTGCCCGCGGCTAAAAATGTCCCCGCATCCGGCGGCGGTCACGGCGCCCGCGATGTCGTGGCTCCGGCTCATTCCGAACCAACTACCCCCACTCCCAACCCACTCCGGGCAACGTTGCGGCCACGCGCGCATGCAGAGCACCCCACACTGGTTTAGTCTCTGAGTAGGAGCACCGACTCCCGCGGGGACCCTGCTCCGTGCTGGCCCGTGCACGGACTCCTGGTTTCCCCGCAAACGCCGCCGCCCACAGCTGCGTGGTGGCCGCGGATGGGTCGCCCCCACGAGGGACCCGTCGGACGCAGGGCGGTAGGGGGCGGGCGGGCGTGAGAGGTGCCCTCGCCCAATGAGAGCTCGGGGAGGAAACACGTGACCCGCGTAGTGCCCAATCGGCCGTCGGCCACCAGCGCTCCAAGTTCGAAGGCCGGGGCGGCCCGCGCGAGACGGGTCCCGCGTGGGGTCGCGCCAAGGCGCGAGCGGCTGCCCCGCGCGGCAGAGGGCTCCAGGGGCAACATGCGCGCCGGAGGCTGCTGGCATCCCCTCCCCCAGGTCCCCCCGATGCGCCGTGTCACGCGTGGGGGGGCGGTGGGTACCTGCCGAAGGCGGGGCTGATGAAGGCGGGGTGGCGGAACACGGCGGCGCCCAGGAAGGTGCCGAGGCCGAGCGGGGTCCCGCCGGGGGGCAGCGCCGCTGAGCCGGGGGGCGGCGGCGGCAGGCTGGGGAAGGCGGCGGCCGCGGCGGCGGCGGCGGCAGCGGTCCAGGCGGAGTCTAGAGCTGGGTGATGAGGAGGGAAAGGACTAGCATCAAGGTATGGACTGAGGGGGTGAGTTGCTGACAGGGGACCAGGGAAAGGCAAACCTGGGGGGTGTGTCTGAGCCCCAGCCTTTTCCCTCTTCCGCCACTTAGCCCTACGGTTCTGGAACCATACCTGAAAGCCAAAAGAAAAACTGGTTTTAATACGCCTGCCCGCGCCCTCGTCGGGGCGAGCTCCGCGGGAGCCGCGCACTGGCCCGACGGCGCCCGCTGCTCTGCCACCCCCGCCCGGGGGAGACACCCCCAAAAGGGTCGGCCTGTGGAGCCACGCGCGTCAGTACTGCGCTGTAGCCCCGGCCCACTCCGTGGGCCAGCCTGCAACTTTCTGTGGTGCCCCTGGGCCCTGTCCCGAGCCCCTGGCTCCCGGGGGGTTTGAGCAGTTTACCACTGCCCCACACCGCCTTCGCCGGCAGGTCGGGGGTGCGGGCAGCTGCCGGCGCCTGGGAACGCATCGCAGCAGGGCTGTGGCTGCGCTAGAACAGAAGGAAAAAGATTTCCTCTTGGGACTCTGCGGGTTTATGTTCCGCACGCACAGCCACACCAGGAGCTGCGCCACTTTTGTCTCTGAAGGGAATATTACCAAATTATATCATGTGGGCATCGCGAACTTTTTGTTTGTTTTGTTTTCTCCCCTTCAGATTTAGAGCAAGGAGGGGCGGGAAATGATCGTGATTTAGGTAACATCTGAAACGAAGAAATAATTTGGGAGGCAACCCAAGCAGCAAATACACGTTTTCCGGCTGCCCTTTTAGGATCTATTTTATGAAAGTTAATTAGGAAACTGCGGCAACACCACCCCTCGTCTCTTCTCCTCCTCCCATCCCAGAATGCAAAAATCGTGAAATAAACACGGTCTTAAAACAGGGCAGAGGTAGAGGGGAAAAAATTAAAATTACATGTTTCAAGTGACAATGAAATGTTTGCTTAATAACCCAGTGCAAGAGAGATTTTGAGAGAAACGTGCATTTGTCACGTTTTTGTTTGTTTTGTTTTCCGGGAAGATGGTGTAGGGGCTGAGCTCTCCCCGTTCGGCTCGGCTTTTGTAAGCTCAGCGTGAGACCCCCTTCTCTCGGGGAAGGGAGGAAGGCAGTTGCACTACGGGTCCCTCTTGTACAGCTGCGCAGCAAGAACCGAATCCCACAGCCGCCCATCTGGGCACCCACGCGGGAAGAGGCATCGCGTTCATGGGGAAGCCAACAGCCGGGCACGGGGGGAGCGTCTCTCCCAGCTAAAACTCAATTAGCAAGCTGTCCTCGCTGCAATTCCTCCTTATTGAATTAATAAGTCTGAGTACACCCAAAGGTAAACGAAGGGACTCTCATAATTCATATTCCCTTAATTACATCTTCTCCCGTGAATAGAGGAGAGAGAAAGGGGGTGTCTTTCTTTTTAAAAAGTTATTTAACTTTCCCACGACTTGTTCCCCTGAGCTGAAAATACTGATTTGCTGTCACATCTCTGTTTGACAATGGAGAAATGTGTCAACAGAAAGGAGGGGACAAATCTCATCATTAGCCCCTCTAATGCAAGAAGCTGTTGTGTATTAAATGAGCCATATGGAATTTATTATGCTTTATCAGCGCCCGATTTTAACTGTAAAGTGATTTGCTCAGCTTCAAACCCAGAGACATCTGTTTTCTGTTGGCAATCAGGGCATCCCAATGTTTATCGTCTCTTTGGTTATGAGACCCAGGTTGGGAAATGCACTCTGGTATGGGGCGGCAAACACCTTTAATAGCATTGCACTCACTCACTATTAGATCAATGCAGGCTTATTGCTATCAAAAATGGGAAATCAAATAGCATTAGCCAGCTCCTTGTGCAGGCGGAAAGGAAATCAAACAACATTTTGCCTTCAAATGGCCCTGTTTGTTCTAGCGCTAAGTGGGCTTTTATGAAGCCCGATTGGAGATTTGATGGCAGCCAAATACCCGGCTTACGGCCGAGCGGGTCTCTAACAACTGAAGCCCCGTGGGGACCCCGCCGTTTAATCGCACGGGGGTTTGCCAGCCAATGGCTCGGCCCTGCCGGGGCCAGGGAGGGCCGGCGGCGTTCCCCCTTCGCCGGGCGCCGCAGAGGGAGGCCCCGGTCCCGATCCCGCCGCCGCCACCACTCACCTGCACTCGGGCTTCGGTTAGATCGAGCCTCATGGCCAGCTCTTCCCTGGGGGAGACACACACGCCAACGTCAGCCCGGGGCACTCCGAGCCGCCCCCCAGCCCTCGGCTCTGCGAGCCAAACGGGCCCAAAATCCCAGTGCCCAGGAGGAGCCAACCTGAGCCGGGTGGCTGGCGGCCACCGCCTACCGCCGCCCTCAGCCCGGCTCCGGGAGGCTAAGCAGTGGGTTCGTCGGGAACCTGAGTTGTGGCACCCTCCTCCCTGCCGCTCGCCAAATTCATCCCGTTCCCACATCAGCCACAGTGCAGCCGAGCCGCCACACGCACCGCGGTTTGCATTGCCGCAATTAAGGCAAATCGGAAACCTGTAAGGTGTTCTCACCAGCGCCCTACCCAAAGAGGAACACTCCCAGCGGAACCGAGACCCTGCCGCCGTCGGGCATTAAAAGCCCCACAGAAAAAAAACCACAGCCATAAAAACACCAGCCGAAAAAGCGCGATATATTCACACGCACACCCGGGCAGTTGCTCTCACTGCCGGGGCCAGGCTGCGACCGGAGGGAACCTAGGGAGGTTCCGGCACCTAGGGAGATGGAACAAAATGCTCCCGTGGCCAGCACCACCCCATGCCTCCCGCCAGGTCCTCCGGCTGGAAATGAGAAATATGGAGCGTCTCCTCGATCGAAAAGTGCGGCTTGGGGGGCTCAGCCTTCCTGTGGGCTAAAAGCGGGGGGTGGTGTGGTGGTTATATTCGGGCAGCACAAGGTGCAGGCAGGCGGCTCTGCCTCCTCTCCCTGCCTGAACTGGCGAGGAGCAGCTGCTGGCCAGACCCGCTGCCGCGGGACTCCCGTTTTCAACGGAAAAATGCCCCAGAAAGGGCGGGCAGAGCCGAGCCAGGCTCCGTCAGCCTCCTTGCGAGAGGCTTCGGCCAGCGAGAGGCCACCGATGTACTGGGCCGGTATTTTTAGGCTGCGGCGCTTTGATTTCTGCTCCTGCTGGGGCTTCCCCGGGCCAGGCCGGGATCCAGCCCTATGGGGAGTGCGTAACCGATCCCGCTGGGGAGAGGGGGAGGGGGACACTGCGTAAAAATAGCCCCCGGGGGCAGCATCCATGCGGGCCTGCTCGGGCCGCTGCTGGCCCCAGAACCCTCTGGAGCCCGGACCTGCTCCTAGTCCCTTCACCGCCCCCAGGGATGGTGGGGTGCTCGCGGCAGAATTCACCCCGGGAGGGTGGGGTGCAGCACACAGCGGCCCTGTCCCGTCCTCCCGTAGTTCACCCGCTCCGCGCTCAGCCGGGGCCCCGGCGCCGGTACCTGGTGAAGACGTCGGGGTAATGGGTTTTCTGGAAGGCCCTCTCCAGCTCCTCCAGCTGGTAGCTGGTGAAGGTGGTGCGATAGCGGCGTTGCTTCCTCTTGAGCAGCCCTTCCTCGGAGTCGCTGCCGGCCGAGAGGCAGACACTCTCCTCGCCGTCCTTACCCTCGCCGTCCTCGGGGTGCAGCAGCAACTCCTCCTTGGGGGACAGATCCCCGCCTTCCGCCCCGGGGGCTGTGGTAGCTCCACGACGGGTCTCCTTCAGCAGCCCCCCGCCGTCCTCGCCCAGCAGCTCCTCCTCCTCCTCGTCCTCCAGCTCCTCTTCCTCCTCATCTTCTTCCTCCAGCATTTCTTCGTCTTCTTCCTCCTCTTCCTCCTCGGCAGCTGGCGCGGCGGGGCCTGGCCGCTCCTCGACGTGCGCGACGGGGCTGCCCAGCTCGTCCCGGGCGGGTGGTGGAGCCACGAAGGGCGCGTTTTCGCGATAGCTCTTACTACGGCTGATGCTGACCTGGGGCGCCTGGCTGATCTTCAGCGTGTCCCACGGGGCGGCGGTGGACACGGGACCCGCGCCCCCCTCCGGCCGCCCCTCTGGACGGTCTCCCCGTGGCCCCGCTGGCCCCGGCGCCAGCAGCCGGCCCCCGCCCGGTCCGTAGAGTCGGCGTAGTTTGGGGGGAAGGTGCAGCTCGGCCGGTTCGAAGGGAGGGCTGCCCTTGGGGGACCCTGCACCGAGAGCAGATGGGAGGGGGGACGGTTAAGCGGCCGCAGTAGTCGGACGGGATGGGCAGGCGTTGGGAAAGAGATTCCGGAGGGAAGAGAGAAAACAGGGGAGAGAAAGACAGACATAGTCAGTGGGATCAGCGCGATGAGCCCTGGGCAAGAGCCCAGGCCCGCCAGCCACTTTCGGGTACCGTTTTCTGAGCCCTGGGCAAGACCTCAGGCCCGCAGGCCATCCTCAGGCACCGTTTTCCACACCGCACCGAGGTAAGACCCGCCCCTGCCGGTACCCTCAGCCCGGCCTCTGCTCGCACCGCTGCTCCCGGCTTAAGAAGAAATTCCTCCTGGCCGCAGAGTCCGGCCCAGCGTCCCGCTCATAGGCGAGACAGGTGCCGGGAGGCTCGGGCTGTCCTGGCCTGCACAGACAACTCCAAGGAGACGGCCACCGCTGGATCCTTTCACTCACGGCGGGGCTGCGCGGGGCCACGGTGGGGCAGCGCCGGCCCCGCTGCCACTGCCCGGTGGCCCGGGGCTTCTCCGCTTTGGTTTTTTTTTTTTTTTTTTTTTTTTTTTTTTTTTTTTTTTCTTACTCTCTCCTATCGTCTCTCCCTATCCTCCAAGTTTCTTTTTGGTTTTGGACAATAGAAACCCGCCCGACTGTTCCTGAACGCTGAGGAAAAGGGCAAAGTGGGTGAGGAAGCCCTGCGTGGGGTTGGCCAGCCGAGCTTCCCTTGGCCTTGGAAAGGCTACTTCCAACTTCGGGCCGGGAGTGGCGGCTGCCGGTGCGCTGTTCTTACTGCCCTGCCCGCTGCCAGGTGCGGCCCCCAGCCGCTCGCCAAGATCCGTTACAGGTTCAAGGTGAACGGGCAAGCTTTTCTCTGCACGGATCGCAGCTCGTACCGATATATTTAACCTTCAATAATTACCAAAAAATCGAAAGCAAGAGCAACGTAAAGCGACTGTACCCAACCCGCACAGAATTAACCGGGTTGGATTTCGGGCATGGCTCTGGCCGCGCTCCCTGGGAGCACGGGTAGCAGGGTACGGGGCAAACGGAAACCGCGGCTCCGACGCGGTGCCCGGCCGGCCGGGGAGCTGAACTGAGCCACAGGCTGCGCGGCGGAGTTTGGAACGACACGGCCGGCTATGCCCTGCCCGACAGCCAGGCGAGCGTGATGGGGCATTGGCGGCGGATCAGCGGGGCTTACCTTGTGCGGCCTTGTCACTGTCCGGGCGGGCGGCGATGGCGGGCAGGCTGGGTGCGGCGCCGAGCAGCCGCACCTTGCAGGGGCTCCGCCGGCCCAGGATGCTGTCGATGCAGTAGGAGGACAGCAAAGTTGGCGATTTACTTTTGCACTCGGGGCGCTCGGCGCAGCTCTCCTCCGGGTACGGGCCGCTCATGGCGGCGGCGGCGGCGGCAGCGGCGGGGCCGGGCCGTGGGGCCGGGGCGGGCTGCGGCGGCGCGGACGCCCCCGCGGCGCTGCCCTGTGCCGCCGGGACGCCCGTCACGGGGGGAGTGAGCGGCGGCCGCGGCGCTCTTGAGTCCCCTCGGCTCCACGTGCGGGCAGCCGCCCCCTGATTGGTTCTCGCCGGAGGCCGGGCGGCCGCCGACAGACGGCGCCCGGCAAACCCCGGCTCGGACCACCCCGGATCGGCGCCCGCCCCGAGCTGCCCCGCCACGCCCCGCCCTGCCCAGCCACGCCCCAAGCGGCGGGAGACGCTCGGGGAGTCGTCGGGCGCGGCTGTGGTGGGCGGTGGAGGAGCACCCGCGGTACGCCTCGCCCTGTGTGTCTCGGCCTCGACGGCGGCTCTGCTTCCCACCCGGCCCGGCCCCAACCCCCGGCGATGCCCGAGAGGGAGGGGGTGTGCTCTGTTGGGGGCTCCGCGCCGGGTTTTTCCCCTGGCAGACCGCCCGTCGCAGCGCTGCGCAGAGGCGCGCACTCGCCGCTCTTGCAGCCGGTATTTAAAAATACCGGGTTCCGCAACGGGGTTTTACCGGAACAAATGCCTGGGCAGCGCCATCAGGGCCAGGGGGCGGCGAGGTGCAGTGCGGCTGGCCTTGCCTAGCGGGGTGTGGAAGTCGAGGGACTCTGGAGGAGCGTCCCTCGATCAGGGTGGGGCAGGGCCGGACACGCAGCCCCGGCGCAGTGATGGCCGACACCCCTCCTCCTGCCCCAACCGCCTTTTCCCGCACGCACATATGCTGTCCGCAGGCCCCTTCAAAGCCACTCCGGGACCTCTGAGGGTTTTTAATTTCCCGTTCAGGCTTTCTCTTTGGGTAGTTTGGCCTCAATTTTAACAGGCACGTTACATCTGCCTGCACATCGTCGCTCTCTTTTGCATTCCTGGATCCAGACTCCCGTAAGCAAAGTTATGTCGGAGGAACTGCTCTCGGGAAGCCCACTCTCCCGGGTGATTCCCGAACCCGAGTGCCGGAGAGGGACATCTTAATTTTCTCTGTTCGTTCCACAATTCCCATGCAGGTTCCGCTTCTCCTAATTACTTAATCAGAGGAAATTAAGACAAAATAAAAGCAAGTGTCCATACATTTGCGGGCGTGGGCACAACGCCCACGGCCATGTACGCACATTCATGCTCCCAGATTCTCTAGGTGTGTGTCCGTACCTGTCATGTGGGGCCAAACGCTATTCCCAGAGCCGGCCCCTCCCTGAGAAGGGGGCCTCTGCCCGTCATTCCTCCCTCTTTGTTTCCCTCTGACTTCGCGGGCTGGGAGATGCCGCCGGAGAACCGGGGAGCGCCCCGTCGCGGGCGGCCTGCGGACCCTGCGCTCCTTGGCGGGGCGGCCGTATCCCGGCCCGGTTTTGTAGGATGCGCCTGTGCAGAGGACGCGAAGTTGCTGTTTGTCATCGCTGCTCAGCCCTCGGGACCTTTTGCCATGGCTGGCATGGGTGGCAATTAATTCAATAACTCAGTAACTTCAAAAAAGCACCTATTTCCCCCCCCCAGAAAAAAAAAAAAAACAACCAGAGGTTGCCCAGAGGCAGCCTTAGGGAAACTCGGCGCGCAAAGGAGCTGCCGCCTCTCGCTCTCGCCCCGGTCACGCGTGGCGGCTCCACCGAGGCTTCACCGCCGGGGCTTGCCCGGGAGGAGCGGCACAGAGCGGCGGGCGCGGTCGGGCGGGGAGTGGCTCTCCGGCAGCAGGGGAGGCAGGCTCGGCCTCATCTGCCTTCCCTCTGTTTTGCTGAGTGCCGGCCGACCAGCGGCACCGCGCGCGAGAAAACGGGGCCGGGAAGGGCTGCCAGCCCGGGAGGTGGGCCCGAGCCTGCCTGGGCACAGCCGGGAGGGGTGGGGGGGAAACGGGGGACTCTGGGCACGGCAGCTGCGAGGGTTCCGGCAGAGCCGAGACCTGCCGGTGACTGCCAGCGGTGCGAGCCGGGGCTGCTGCGGGCTGGTGCCGGGGGCTGTCGGGGACGCGCGGAACGCAGGGAGCCCTGCGGCGGCCTTTGGGCCTTCTTCATGTTGTTTTCACTCCCTCTCCTCCCCGTTCCCTCTCCCCTGTGTGAGTGGGCCAGGCCGGGAGGGCCCGTGTGCCCCGATGCCCCTCGTCCCGCCAGCTCTGCCGTGATGAAAGCGGTCCCGGCCGGCCCGGGTCGCGGGGAGCGCAGACGGCAGTCTCGCTCGCAAGCGAGGATGCTCTGCGATGCGAGCTCGCCTCTGCCAAGTCATTTTGTTGTTTTATTTATTTTTTAAACAAACTTTCATTCATTTATGGTCTCTCCTCCTTCTTTTTTTTTTCCCTTCTTTTTTTTTTTTTTTCCCTCCCTTCCCTTTGCAACCTGCTAATTTAACACTGGAGCGCGTTATTGCAGTGTTAGGGGGAGAGAAGGAGAGAGAGAAAACAACAATACTGCAATGATCCAAATGATACAGTAGAATTATAGCAATTATAGTTCTGCTCGGAGAAGAAAACCTTGCTGAGCTCAGCCAAACAAACTGATGTCTTGTACGGATAACAAGCCCGGGGACTGACAGCCGGTGCTGAGAGAGGCAGGAGGCCACAAACGGAAATATTTGCCTCTTTTCACTCCAGACAGCCTAGATTAACACCCTCGACTGCCGCTGCCGTAACAATATCCGCTCCATCTCCCCGCACTCGGGGCCTCCGCGGTGGGTTTCGACCAGAGGATCGGCCTCTGCGGCCCTCCGCACCTCCCCTCACACGGCTCCACTCCGGCCCCGCGGGGGAGCAGGGCGATGGAGGCGCTCGGGCGCATCGGTAACGGCGCTGTCGTTCCTGCCGGGGACAGGTGGGTAGCGGTCACCTGGGCCACCTGCCCTCTCTGAGAACGTCCACTTCTCACCGCAGGAGCGGGCGTGGGGTGACCCCGGAGTGCAAGGCGCTGCAGACTCCCTCCACCCCGGGCCGGATCGGACTGCCCCTCGCCATGTCCCCTCTAATCAGGCATCCGGGGAGGGGGCGCCGCCCGCTTCGTTTGGCAGCGAAAAGCGGAGCCGGAGCTGTCCCGGAGCCGCCGCCCGACGGCTCCCTTGGAAGGGCGCCCACCGGTCCCGGTCCTGCCCAACGCCCCATGCCCTGCTCCAAGTGAGGGAGGTTTGAATTTTTATTGTTTTCCTGTTTATCTTCCTTTCTCGTTACACAGAGCCTCGTCGTCCGGGCTGCTCCCTCCGCCCCCCGCATAAACCATCCTTGCGAGGAGACATGGCTGCAAAAATGTCATGTTCCTGTCACGCTTGGTGAAAGGTGTTTGTTCTTAGGGCGGAAGCAGGGCTAAGCTTGTTTCCAGCCGTAGCAGTCGAAAATGCGCAGGATCGGTTCAGGACTCACTGTGAAATTGTTCTAACATTGCAGGGAGCGGCGGCTGCCCCGGCTGGAGACGAGCTGCCCTCGCCGCGGCGGCCGCCACGGGCACAAGTTTGTCACCGACTGACCAAACGACGGCTTGAAGTCTGGGCGCAGTTTGTGCCCATCCCACGCCTGGTGCGTCCCGCAGCCTCCATTGCAGCTGCTAAAGCCGGGGACCCCTCCGGGGGTTTTTCGCTCCCTGCGCGCCGTGCGCATGGGTGGAGCTGCAGCGTGGGGCGCAGCCTGTAGCCAGGCTTTAACACAATCTGGGGTTTTTCACTCTTTGCAATGAAGAAGGAAACGATAACAACTTTACTTTAAATCCTCCGGTGCTTCATTTATCACTGTTTATTGTGTGAGAGGGGAAAAAAATAAAGAAAAAAAAAAGCTGTAAACAGGCACAGAAAAATCTGCATTTTCTCTACCTGTCCCCGTGGGTTTCTCTGTGATTTCCTCCCCTTTCTTCGACGTGCTTTGTGTCCTGGCCCCAGTTTGCTCCTGGCTCTGTGATGGTGGAGAAGCAGCACTCCAGGTAACCCGGGGTCAGTGGCTGTGAACGGCAGCTTGCCAAAACACCACACACTGGGACATGCAGAAGAGTGAAACACAGAACTTTGCTCTTCTACAGACGCGATTCAATCACAATTTCACATTCATTCTCCCCCTCCGTTGGTGGTTTTTTTTTGGTTGTTTTTTTTTTTTTTACCCCTTCACTGATAGAAGTTCTTGTCCTGTGCTCAAAAGCACTGGAACTGGGCATAGGGAAGGTGAGAGCCTTGTTCTCTCTCGGTACCAGGCAGTGGAGAAATGTCTCTTTCGATGTCATGAACTGGCCCATGATTTCCCTCATGACCCTCACTGCATTGCTGTCTCAATTAATATTTAAGTTATATTTTTTCACTTTTATGGAGAATGCTGTTCCAAAATATCATCTGGGCACAGCCCTGACTTTGCACGGTTCAGCCCTGAGCTGAAGCAGAGTGCTGTCCTTGACTGCACCACCAGAACTACCACAGAAGTAACCTTCTTACTTCTTCTGCAAGGGTCTTGTTAATCACTTTTAAAAAGGAAAAAAACAACAACAACAAATCAAGCTTAAACCCAAAAGACTGTAATAAAGGCTCACAGCACAGCTGCACATCCCCTATAGGCACAGTCAGACAGCTGAGGGAGAAAGAGCATCTCTGTGGCTCCCCAGGGGTTCTGCCAAGTCACTGGTCACTTAAATACACCTCCGGGTTCAACAGCTTAACCACCTTCTCATTTTGAGTAGGATAAATGTTACCTCCTTATTGCAGACGTTGAATAATCTGTACTCAGCAGCCATCGCTGCTGGTCACTGCATCAAAATTCCTTTGCAGAGATCCAAGAGAAAAGCTCATTTTGCAGGTATTGCATTTTTGGGGCTCCCATTGTAGTTTTCACCGGTTTCCAGCCTGCATCCTTGGATGTGAGGATAGAGAAGCTGCCCAAGGGGTGGATGGAGGGAGCTCTTATGGGGAATGGGGAGTTGCCAGATTTTAGTGCAGGTCACAGTGCTGGTCTGACCACCTGTGCAGAAAACTGGCAGCCTCTCCCAACCAAGCAAGCAGGAGGTCAGCTGCTGCGTGTGTAGCCACATCCTCACTTCACAGTTAGCTGGACTGGCAAAGCTCAGTTAGGTTTGGACAGAACAGATTTCAGCACTGCTGCTTTTCTGTCTACAAAAGCAGCTTTTGTTACTCTGATTTTGGTGCTAGCTCAGAGAGCAATTTCTGTATTAACTTATACCTGGACAGAGGTTTGATCCTGGAATAATTATTTGTATACTTAATATTTAGCCCATGCCTATGTGTGGGCAGAACCTGGGCCATGCTCCATGGATTTAATTTGAGAAAGTATTTTCTAAACCCTTTTTAAATCTGGTTATTATTTTTTAAATTACTTGATGGCTCATTTTCCTGTTAACATGGTTTTCACTACGGACAGGGGACAGCAGTAAGATTTAGGTCAATGTGTATCACTTTTTTATTTTCCTGCTGCTGTTTCCTCACTTCTAATAACTGAAAACCTTCTCTGGTCCATGCTTCAGAAACACTCCTGGCTCACTCTGTATAGACCCTTTTCTTGCATGACCATGAGACCAGAAGAGACCTGTGGTGATGTTTCTCAGATATCAATTCATCAGCAATAACTGTTGAATTTGGTTACTGCATTTAATTTATTTACTCCTTGAGCCTTGTCACCAAGCCAACACTCCTGGAATTGATTTGGAAAAATGCAGCTGGGCACATGGCTATGTGGTGAAATTGTCCTGCATCCTCCTCTCCCTCCTGAAGGCCATGAGCCGCCTTCTTCATGCCATGAGCCTTCTTCTTCATGCCTCAGGTTTGGCTTTGGGAGCTGGGGTTGGGCAGAGGAGTATGTGTACGTTCTGGCATGTCATCTCTACCAGGTCACTAATATTATTGGTATTTTACAACTAGCTCTCTTTATTGTTTCTTCTTTTTTTTTTTTTTTCTTCTTCTCCTAAGTGTTCAGCTTTATGAAATCCTGTCAGGGGTGGCAGTTTGCTAGCTGAGCCTGGAATGTCATCAATACTATCTTTGTCCCATTTACCATCTTCCTGTCCTGTCATGTTGTCACCTTGGGTCCTGAGAATCCTCCAGAGGCCTTTTCTAGGCTTTTAGAACTACCTGGGAGTCCCATGACTTTCCCATTTTTCTTCTCCATCCCTGTCTCATGTATGTTCCTTGCTGAGGATCTCAGCCTCCCCATGCCTCTGCAAACTCTGGCTGCCCCTGCTGACCACTGAAGTGTTTCTACAACAAAGTAGTGGATTCCCTGGCACTGTGTGGTTTTGAATCTAGACCAGACATTTTCTTGAAGCTATATTTTCACCTAATGTAACCTGTTTGGCTAAATACAAGAGTGTAATGGGTGGAGCTCTGCATCCTACAGCCCTACATCTTCCATGAAGCTGGGTGATAGATGGAGATATGGTACTTCTGACCCTAGAAAATCCTAGAAAATCCTAAATAGCTTTCTCAGAGTAATTCCTAGAAGCTCAGTGAAATTATTAATGCATTAATGTGCATTGGTCAAAAAACAACCAACCAAACAACTCAAATGATGATCATTGGCTTATTTAACATTATACCTTCAGTGTTATTTTCTTTTGTGTGTGTGGTAGTTTTAGGCTGTGCCTAGGAAAATTTCCCACAGATTGAGTAGGAAAAGTGGTAGAATGTAAATAAATTACCATTGGATGCAAAAGAAAAATAATTATAAGGTCTAAATAATCCCATGGGTCTGATGTGTAGCATGAAGTTAGTTGTATAAACTAACTTTTCTCTCTCTTTTCAGCTTCTTTGCTCTAGCAGATACTAGCTGGTTGCTAGCTGACCTTGGCTGTGTTTTTTGTTGTGGCTAAGTACTAACGAGCTACTCTCTGCTCTTCTCTCTCTCTTTTTTACCCTGTATAGGGTGGGAGAAGGGAGCAGGGAGGGGGAAGCTAATAGTAACCCCCTGGTTTTGTCCAAGGGGGGGTTCTTGTGTTGTTTATAAATTATAATACATGTAAATATTGTATATTTTGTACGTATTGATGGTGTTACATATTTCTAGATGGTAGTTCTGCTTGTAAATATAAGCTTCATTGGCTTCCACTGAGCTAGTCTGGCAATTTTATTTTGGGGGGTAATTTCAACCCACAACAGTGTTGTGTATTGCCTAGAACCGAGCCAAGGTTTCAGAACAAATAATTCCTTTGTTGAATGTATTTGCTCCTGCTTGTGAAATATCATAGAATCATAGAATTGTTAGGGTTGGAAGGGATCTCAAGGATCATCCAGTTCCAACTCCCCTGCCATGGGCAGGGACACCTCACACTAGATCAGGTTGCTCAGAGCCACTTCCAGCCTGGCCTTCAAAACCTCCAGGGATGAGGCTTCTACCACCTCCCTGGGCAACCTGTGCCAGTGTCTCACCACCCTCATGGTGAAAAACTTCTTCCTAACATCCATCTGAATCTACCCATTTCTATTTTTTTTCCCATTCCCCCTAGTCCTATCACTACCTGACACCCTAAAAAGCCCCTCCCCAGCTTTCTTGCAGGCCCCCCGAGCGGGAGGGTTAATTTTCTTCAATGCATTCATTATCTCAAATGCTCCAGCGGTTCCTTTAAATGCACAACAGAAGGGCTGGGCTGCAAATGGTTTCCGTTGTTTAGCTGTGGTTGGTCAAATAAACCCCCCTGGTACTGATTGCATTGCCCGCCTGTTGCGCCAGCAACACACCGGTTGTGCAAATAGGTGTGTGTGTGTGAATGTAACAGCTGGGCTGCTCCAGCTCCTCCCTGGACAGCTCTGGACACAGGTTTCCTTGCAAGCCTCTCTACCACCGAAACGTGATCGCTCAACTAACTGCAGAGGGGGAGTGAACAGAACTGATGCAGAGCCATTAAAAATTCAAATGAGCTTTCGACGAGCAAAGGACATTTTTCACCCTCTTTGAGTAGCTCTAGCGTGACCTTCATGTGGGTGCTACATTCTGTTCCAGTAAATGCAGTCACACAGGGACAGGGCAGAAATCAGAACGATCCAGAGAAGGGCATGAGCTGGAGATGGTCTGGCATGTCATTGCTCAGGCAATGTTATCCATGAGATCAGGGTTGTTTAATCCAGAAACAGCTTAATAGAGGGAAGAGACAGCAAACTGTCTGCGAAGCTCTGTTGGACCATTCCTCTCAACAAATCTAACCTTAAAACCATATTATTATTATTGCTGTTTTCTACATCTGTGCATGTCATTGCTTCTGGCTGTCACTTATGCAGCAAGGCTATCTCATAAAGATTTAAAAAAAAAAAAGAAAAAAGCTTGATCAGGGAAAATCTGCATTCCACAGAAGGGAATGGGCATTTTTCCTGGAGGAAGATGATGCTCATGGACACATGGAGAAAATTCTTCAGCGGCCTCATGTTCAGTGCTTCTCATGAGTAAAAGTGTGTCCAGCAGGTCTAGAAAGGTTCTCCTCCCCCTCTACTCTGTACAGAATCAACCAGCTTGGAAGACACCACCAAGATCATCAAGTCCAACCAATCATCCAACCCTATCTAATCAACCAGACCATGGCACTAAGAGCCTCATCCAGTCTCTTCTTAAACACCTCCAGGGACATCGACCCCACCACCTCCCTGGGCAACCCATTCCAATGGCCAATCTCTCTTTCCGGGAAGAACTTCTTTCTAAGCTCAAGCCTAAACTTCTCCCTGCACAGCTTGAGACTGTGTCCTCTTGTTCTGCTGCTGGTTGCCTGGGAGAAGAGACCAATCCCCACCTGGCTATAACCTACCTTCATGCAGTTGTAGTCAGCAATGAGGTCTCCCCTGAGCCTCCTCTTCTCCAGGCTAAACAACCCCAGCTGTCTCAGCTGCTCATCTCAGGGCTTGTGCTCCAGACCCCTCACCAGCTTTTTTTTTATTTTTAATATATTTGTAAAAAAAAAATGGAAAAAAATTCACTTTGATTGTAAATTGACTCAGCAATTCCAACAGCTGCAGTTTGCTGGACTGTTGATTTGAAGCTTGCCCGTCAAAAAATAATAATAAAGAGTATGTGTTTTAAGATTTTTTTCCTCTGATACATTATTCTTAGGGACTTCTGTAGACAGAGATTTCCAGTCACATGCACAGATTGTAAAATCTTGAAAGCACAGGGTGTAAGTTATTGTTTGGAATCACTGCACCTTCTTGTCTTTTAGCTTTTTTATCAAACCTTGAAAACAGACTTGGCACTTACAGAGCTCAGCTATTGTTTCCATCCTTGAAAACTGTGTAACCACAGGATAACTAACTTTAAACAAAAGACGGTGGATTTAACTAAATGATTGCTCCTGTGTTGCAAGCCCTACTCATAACCTTTAATTCCCCGAGTCAGTAGGGTTTTCTCATGAGTGAAAACACACCTGTATGATGCTTTGTGTGTTGCAACCCAGGCAATTACAGCACAAATAGGTAAAGACTTTGGCTGGGCTTTCAGGTGAGCTGGGGGCTACTTGAAAAACCTCTTTGCTTCCTTCCTTTTGGATAGCCATGCTCAGGAAAATGTCATTTTTCTTCCCTTTGAACAAGAGCTAGAAGGGATGGTTTGGCTTTATTCTGGTTTCAGGTTTTGTTCCAATATTATCAAAATGTCAGGAGAGGTTTGCATGTCCTTGGGGTTTCTACCACTGAAAGTAGCTACTGATTTTTAGAACTCACTGTGTGTCATAGGCTTTTCTGTGGACCCATTGCTTGGAATGGTAGCAGGTGTCCTCCTTCACTGAACTCAAACTTACAGGTCAGAATAACAGGACAATAATTTCTTAGAATCACAGAATCATACAATCAACAAGATTGGAAAAGACCTCAGAGATCATCAAGTCCAACATATCACCCAGCACCTCATGTCTAACTAAACCATGTCACCAAGTGCCATGTCCAATCCCCTCTTGAACACCTCCAGGGATGGTGACTCCACCACCTCCCTGGACAGCACATTCCAATGGCAGATCACTCTTTCTGTGAAGAACTTTCTCCTCACCTCGAGCCTAAACCTCCCCTGGCACAGCTTGAGACTGTGTCCTCTTGTTCTGGTGCCGGTTGCCTGGGAGAAGAGACCAACCCCTCCTGGCTACAACCTCCCTTCAGGTAGTTGTAGACAGCAATAAGGTCTCCTCTGAGCCTCCTCTTCTCCAGGCTAAACAGTCCCATCTCCCTCAGCCTCTCTTCATAGGGCTTGTGCTCGAGACCTCTCCCCAGCCTTGTTGCCCTTCTCTGGACACATTCAAGTGTCTCAATATCCTTCTTGAATTGAGGAGCCCAGAACTGGACACAGTATTCAAGGTGTAGCCTAACCACTGCTGAGCACAGGGCAGAATGACTTCCCTGCTCCTGCTGGCCACACTATTCCTGATGCAGGCCAGGATGCCATTGGCCTTCTTGGCCACACTGCTGGCTCCTGTTCAGCTGCTGTCAACCAGTACCCCCAGGTCCCTTTCTGCCTGGCTGCTCTCCAGCCACTCTGTCCCCAGCCTGTAGTGCTGCAACTTATACTTGTTCTCAGCCCTTAGCCTGTAAAAGAGACTGGGATAAGGCTGTACATCAGTCAAAGAGATCTTTAAACTGGACATTAGGAAAAAAATATTCACAGCAAGAGTGGTCAGGCATGGGAATGTGCTGCCCAGGGAGGTGGTGGAGTCACCAGCCCTGGATGTGTTTAAAGGTGGTTTGGATGTGGTGCTTGGGGATCTGGTTTAGGGGTGAGCCTTGTAGAGTAGGGTTTTTGGTTGGACTTGGAGATCCTGAGGGTCTTTTCCAACCTGAATGTTTCTGTGATTCTGTGAAATTTGAGGTGGACTCTGAGCTGCAGTATAGCAGACAAACCCAAATGCCTGTAAACATGAAATGCTCTTTTTTCTCCCCTTTCTTTCTCTCTTTTGCTCATACACAGCAGAAAGAAGGACTGGGAATTAAGGAGCAGACCAGGCAGAAGGCATTTCATAGGCTGTTCCAAGATTTTACAAAGGAAAACAAAAGGAATGAGTGTCCAAGGAGAATCAGACACACCTCACTGAATGGCAACCAAGTGCTATGAAAGAGAACATGAATACAGTGGTAGGAACTTAGGAAAACATTATTTGCAGGCTGATACCTGCAGACTAGATCCAGAGGTCACCTTATTGAGTGATATGTAAGGAAATGTGCCTAGACTAAGCCCAGTAGGATTCAATGGAAATAAAGCTATGATTTGGTAAGAAAAAAAAAACAAGTCAGGTTTGTATTCACATTCTGGTTTAAAATAATCCATGTTTGGTCAGTGTGAGTTTTTTGCCCATCCTAAAAGCTATGCAAAACTTAATATGCTTTGTGACCTGGGATACATTCGAGGATGTCTAAATGACACAGGATAACAACTCTTGTTTTGAACAGTGCTTTAAGGAAGCCAAATCCACCTGGATGCCAGTAGGATTTGTTGCTTTGGACACAGAATGGTCATTGCCAAATCTTCTGGACATGTTTGCCCTGGATACTTTAGGATAAACTGGGGTTGATACAGAAACTGCTAGTCCAAGAACATGGCTCCAGAGATTCCTCCTTAGCTATCCATTCTTTCTGGGGTGTCCTTGGAAGGAAAGCATATTTGGCATCTTTTGAAACATCAATATCTTTAGAGCAGGGCTCAAATACAGTAAGCATCATGGCAAATACCATAAAGATTTGTGACAAAAGGCTGATCTCTTTTAGGTTTCTGTGCTGATTCAAGGGTTCTTGTGTATATTATACTCTCTGAAATGCATTTTCACCACCTGCTCTTCCAGACCAACAAGTGCACATGGTCTGTATGCCACCCTAGTGGAGGTCTCACAGTGAGAGACCCTCAGCTGCACTACAAGGCCCTTATTTATTCACAGCTTCCCAAAGAAGTCCTTGGCCTCCTGCTGGAAGAAGGAATCTGGGTTTTGACCCTATGGCACTGACCAGGACTAAGCCAGAAGTTATCAGCCTCATGCCACACAGGTGAAAAAAGATGACAACAGTTCCTGTAGCCTTTTGCAAAGTGGTTGGATAGAAATGATGCTGCAGAAAAAACCCAAAAGTCTTATCAGCACTTGGTAACCTTGCCAGATATTCAGTCTATATCCAAGGGATCTTCTGGATGGCTTCTGTTCTGACAATAAAAAATTATTTACATTGCTCTGATGTGTTAAGCAAACAGGTATGGAGCCCTCGGTCGAAAATTTGTGCAACAGACGATTTACCCCTGAGCAATCAAGGTTCACAACAACCATAGCAACCCTTCCTAAAGAGCAGGCTGGTCCATGGAGTATCAAAACACGTGAGCTAACAACATGTCTCCAAAAGCAGTGCGCCAGCAGGGCACAAAACGCAGCAGAAACAGCATCCTCTTCTCATAGCACTGTCACCGCTACATGTCAGCACAGCCCCGTGTCACAGCTCAGAGGGAGCTCCAGAGTGACATTCAATTTAAGCTCCACATCTATTGGCTTTCTTCTCAGCCCCTTGTGAGCATCATTTGCTTCAGATACCAGATCTACTAATGATTTTTCTTCCCCCCCCCCCCTTTCCCTCTTGCTCACGCTTTAATTGCAGGGTATGTGTAATAAATACCCTTAGGAACTGCTATTGCCACCTGTACGGTTATTTATGCTGTGAAAAAGAAGCTTGTGGCAATATATTTATTAGCACTCTACCCTGGAATCATGAGAGTTAGCAGCTTAATCCTGTGATTGTAAACACTTTTCCCTGATATGTTCAAGCACCATCCATGTTTGTTAACTTCACATTGGGAAGCTGGAAGCAGGAGCAGGTTAGAATTTTTACAGAAAACCCGCTGTTTACCAAAATAATAATACTAATAATGACCAAAAAAAAAAAATCACATAATGAAGAAGTGATCTCTCCATCTACCAGTGCCAGCCTTACAAAGTGCAATGCCTCTTTATTTTTTTATCAAAAGAAAGAGTTAAACAAAACATTTCTGCACTATAAACTTTGCTCCTTAGCATTAAAATGCACTTTATTCATCCTGTAGATTTCTCTCCTCTTCCAGCAACGGCTATTGTTTGTCACTAACAGCTAGCTTTTGTGAAGTTAATAAATGTGCATAATAAGGACATAAAGGTATGGAGAAGTAATACTGTAATCCTTTTGTTTGGATAATCAGTCTAATGTATGCAAATTAAACCTTATTAGTACTAGGGTTTTGTGTCTGCTTATCAAAATGTGCCATTTTCATGAAAATTGGAAGTCCATTATATAAAGTTATTATTAACAATCATTTAGGAATTATATACGGTATGCAAATTAAAGTTGATTACAACTAATTAAGGGCTTTCTTTGTTATTTGACCTTGTCTGCTTTTTATGTAAATATGTTTCTTTTGGTCTGGCATATTTTTAGACTCGGAAAAGTATATTAAGACAAGTTACATTATGTATTTTTAATATATTTTTTTTGTATTGCATAAAACTCCTCCCCACCCAGCTATTGTTTAAGAGCCTGGTTTCACACTGGGCTGTCCTGTAGCATGATATGTAGACACGTGTGCCTTGCAGCTTTAAGGACAGCTCTGTGAGATGGACCACCAGTGGGATTGTAGCAAAACACTTCCAAGGCCCTCCAATGGTTTAAGGAAAAAATGATTACAAAAAGAAAACCAAACCAAAACCAAACCAAAACCAACCAAACACCCAAACCCCTGTGAAATATAAACAGTCTTCATGCCAGAGTAGCCTTTGTTCCACTACTTATCGAACTGGATAAGCCTTAGTTTAGAGGCTCCAGACACAGCTAAGTAATAAATGATTGGTCCTACTTGCAAGGCACATTGCAGAACTTAATCGCTTGCTCTCATTCTCAGGGCCACTGATCTCAGGATAACAGACTTTTAGCAGAGACAATGCAGCCAGCTGAGGAACAGTAGCTCTGAGAAGATTTGTGTACCTGTCAAAACCTGAGGAGGTTAGGCATTAAGTGAAATGAAAAATGAAAAAAAAAAAATCTGCTGAAGAAAACTTGGGTGAGTCGAATGATATTTCTATTAAAAACAACAGCAGCATGTAACACAATTTTTGATGTGTGTTATACATGGAGAAGAAACCTGCCAGGTAAGTCAGTCAGGAGTGAGAGGATGGGAGATGGCAGGTTTCGTGGCGTGTCAGAAGGAGATGTGTAATCAATACCCTCACACCTTCGGGCTTCCAGGCAGAATAAAACACGCAAGAGCAAGAAAGAATATGAAACAAAAGGTTGGGACAGAAGAGGTAGAAGGTAGGAATATCTTAGCAGTATGTATTAAACTTGTCATCACACATTCTTTCTGTCTGAAATGTTCTGAAGAAAGATGAAGCACAAATCTTGGCATCCGGTGAGATTTCTGCGGCTTTGCTCACCACTTTGGCACAAAAAGGAGGGCACAGGGGGACATTAAGGCTAGCTCTGGTGAGGCCACACCTTGAGTATTTGGTCCAGTTGTGGGCACCTCACTACAAGAGAGATGTGGAGGTGCTGGAGGCAGCGCAGAGGAGGGCAAGGAAGCTGGGAAGGGCCTGGAGAATAAATCTGATGAAGAGTGACTGAAGGAGCTGGGGATGGTTAGTGTGGAAAAGAGGAGGCTGAGGGCAGACCTCATTGCTGTCTACAGCTACCTGAAAAGTCATTGTAGAGAGGTTGGTGCTGATCTCTGCTCACAGGTAATTAGTGATAGAACAAGAGGGAATGGCCTCAAGCTGTGACTGGGTAGGTTTAGACTGGACATTAGGAAACATTTTTCCCAGCAGGAGTGGTCAGGCATTGGAATGTGCTGCCCAGGGAGGTGGTTGAGTCACCAACCCTGGATGTGTTTAAAGACTGTTTGGATGTGGTGCTTGGGGATCTGGTTTAGCGGTGAGCCTTGTAGAGCAGGGTTATTGGTTGGACTTGGTGATCCTGAGGATCTTTTCCAACTTGAATGATTCTGTGATAAAAAAGCCCTTCTGCACAGTCAAAGTTATGTGTTTAAGCATGAAACTGGGAATATGCTTGCAAACACAGTTTTTATTCCTTCCTTTCTACATCCTTGGTATCCTACATTTCACATGAGGCAACCACAGAGCCTCCTTGGTTGGATGTTTGGGGATCTGTCCCCTCTTGCCTATGGGAAAGTGTCCCATTACCATAACCCTGAAGGCAGTGCCAGTGCCTGGCTAAGAGAGGACAGGCCTCCTGAATTCTTGGTGATAGGTGGTGTCAGAGTGTGGGTGTTCAGATCAGCCTGGCAAAGGCAGCCACGCTGGAGTCAGACTAGGAGGAAAACTATGTGTTGCACCCTGAAAAGGGATGGTGAGGGTCTAGTGCAAGTGTATCTGCTCTCCCTCCTCATTCTCTGGAGCTGCTCATGGCACAGAAAATATTAGTTTTTTCGCTGTTGAAGGCCAATTCAGAAAGCACTTACTTTGTCCCTCCCAAAACAGAAAGACTGGTCAAGCATTGGAATGTGCTGCCCAGGGAGGTGGTGGAGTCACCAACCCTGGATGTGTTTAAAGGTTGCTTAGATGTGGCACTTGGGGATATATTTTAGGGGTGAACTTTTTAGGGTAGGGTTATTGGTTGAGCTTGATGATCCCAAGGGTCTTTTCCAACCTGAATGCTTCTGTGAGTTCTGTGAAACCAAAGACTCCTGGATAGGTGTCTAAATCCCTAGGAATTCACCTATGGCCTCTGCAGCCAGGCAAAACCCTGTCAGCTTCAAAGGCCCAGGTCTTGAATACCTGCTGCAAACTGCTGGATGTGAAGTTGCAAACTGCCGATTACTGCCATGACTTATTCAGCAACTATTTAAGAAGATATTTGAACAATTGGAGAAGTTGGTCATTTGTTCCCTCACAGTGGGACCACAAGGTGCAATTCAGCCCTGTGACTTATTAGGGTGAATTGTCTAGGACTATAGCAGGGACATTTTGCTCAATGCTCCGCTGCTGGCAGGAGCTAGGAAGAAAAGAAGGAAAATCAGAACAGGCAAAACACGTCTCGGCCGCATGGGGCAATGTCCGAGCTCTGTCACTCTCCCTTGCAAGCAGGCAAAGTGATGCTGAAGGCAGAAAAGGAGCCATGGCAGCCCCAGCGAGGTGTGACCCCTGGGTGCCGGCTGGTTGCGGGGACAAGCAGCTGGCCCCTTGCTGTGCTGGGGCAGGATGCCAGCTCATTGCGGGGACAAGCAGCCGGGCTGCCCCATGATGTGCCGGGACAGGATGCCAGCTCATTGCGGGGACAAGCAGCTGGGCTGCCCCTTGCTGTGCCGGGACAGGATGCCAGCTCATTGCGGGCTCATTGCGGGGACAAGCAGCCGGGCTGCCTCATGATGTGCTGGGACAGGATGCCAGCTCGTTGCGGGGACAAGCAGCCGGGCTGCCCCATGATGTGCTGGGACAGGATGCCAGCTCATTGCGGGCTCATTGCGGGGACAAGCAGCTGGGCTGCCCCATGATGTGCTGGGACAGGATGCCAGCTCATTGCGGGGACAAGCAGCTGGGCTGCCCCTTGCTGTGCCGGGACAGGATGCCAGCTCATTGCGGGGACAAGCAGCTGGGCTGCCCCTTGCTGTGCCGGGACAGGATGCCAGCTCATTGCGGGCTCATTGCGGGGACAAGCAGCTGGGCTGCCCCATGATGTGCTGGGACAGGATGCCAGCTCGTTGCGGGGACAAGCAGCTGGGCTGCCCCTTGCTGTGCTGGGACAGGATGCCAGCTCGTTGCGGGGACAAGCAGCTGGGCTGCCCCATGATGTGCTGGGACAGGATGCCAGCTCGTTGCGGGGACAAGCAGCTGGGCTGCCCCATGCTGTGCTGGGACAGGATGCCAGCTCATTGCGGGGACAAGCAGCTGGGCTGCCCCATGCTGTGCTGGGACAGGATGCCAGCTCGTTGCGGGCTCATTGCGGGGACAAGCAGCCGGGCTGCCTCATGATGTGCTGGGACAGGATGCCAGCTCATTGCGGGGACAAGCAGCTGGGCTGCCTCATGATGTGCTGGGACAGGATGCCAGCTCATTGCGGGCTCATTGTGGGGACAAGCAGCTGGGCTGCCTCATGATGTGCTGGGACAGGATGCCAGCTCATTGCGGGCTCATTGCGGGGACAAGCAGCTGGGCTGCCCCATGCTGTGCTGGGGCAGGATGCCAGCTCATTCCCACCCAGGAGAGAGGTGACCAAGGGCCCAGCCCCTGCTCCTGCTTTAATGGATGGCACCAATTAGATGTGACAAAAAGGGAAGCTTTTATTTCACACATTTTCAGGTGGAGAAAGAAGGTCTAACATATAGAATCACAGAATTGTTAGGGTTGGAAGGGACCTCAAGGATCACCCAGTTCCAACCCACCTGTCATGGGCAGGGGCACCTCACACTACAGCAGGTTGCTCAGAGCCACTTCCAGCCTGGCCTTCAAAACCTCCAGGGATGAGGCTTCTACCACCTCCCTGGGCAACCTGTTCCAGTGTCTCACCACCCTCATGGTGAAAAACTTCTTCCTAACATCCAATCTGAATCTACCCACTTCTAGTTTTGCTCCATTCGCCCTAGTCCTATCACTACCTGACATCCTAAAAAGTCCCTCACCAGCTTTCTTGTGGCCCCCTTCAGATATTGGAAGGCCACAAGAAGGTCTCCTCAGAGCCTTCTCTTCTCCAGACTGAACAGCCCCAACTCTCTCAGTCTGTCCTCACAGGAGAGGTGCTTCAGCCCTCTGATCATCCTCGTGATTTCTTCTCTTCCACCTAATACACAGCAAGTGCTTTCACCTCAATGTTGGGAACTCAAGGCTCCCAAAAGGTGGAAAGCAAGGCTAAGAAGGAGTCTGGACTGATTCTCTCTAACAGACTAAGGATGAAACCCTGATGCCTTCAAAGGTAATAATTCAGGATTTCCCCCAGGGAGGTGAAAGTCATTGTCGTGTTTTTAAAATAGTTGCAATTTTCCATCTCTAAATAGCACAGACTACAAAATGTATTGCAAGGGGAATATAAAAATAGTCAAAGTCTTCAAATCTTTTAATTCAATGAGAATGTAATACGTGTAATATGCAATTAAAATTAATTATCTCATAATCGAACTGTAGACACTGATTATTGCATCATTTTCATAAGAGACATGCATCTCAACTTGCATAATTTCTGATATCACTGCAGAGTTAGCTCAGAAAAGAATCTGGGCCCAAAGGCATTCATGTTTGAGCACTCAGGGTGAAGCAGTTCTGGCTGGATATGTTTTTCCTTCCACACAGTGCTCTGAGGACCTCTTTGCAAGGCACAGCCTCCACCCTCACCCTTGGTGTTTAATTCCTTCACTCCTCCCCAGCTCCTCTGAATCAGTTCTGCTGCCCCATTTTTTTCCACTCCCATTTGCCGTCATTGTAGAATTATAAAGTCACAGAGCTGTTTAGTTTGGAAAAGGTCATTAAGATCACTGAGTCCAACCATTAACCTCACACTGCCAAGCCCTCCACTAAACCATGTCACTAAGCACGACATCTACACATCTTTAAATACCTCCAGGGGTGGTGACTTCTCCACTTCCCTGGGCAGCCTGTGCCAGTGCTTGACAACCTTTTCAGTGAAGGAATTTTTCTTAATATCCAGTCTGAACCTTCCCTGACACAACCTGAGACAGTTTCCTCTTGCCTCTTGCTACCTGGGAAAAGAGATGGACACGTACCTTACCTAAACCACCTTTCAAGTAGTTGTGGAAAGTGATAAAGTCTCCTCTGAGCCTCCCTTTCTCCAGGTCAAACACCTTGAGTTTCCTCAGTTGTTCCTCAAAGCAGTTGTGCTCTAGACCCTTCACCAGCTTTGATGCTCTTCTTTGGACATGCTCCAGCACCTCCATGCCCTTCTTGTAGTGAGGGGCCCAAAACCCAACACTTCTTTTGAGGTGTGGCCTCACCAGTGCCAGGTACAGCAGGATGATTGCTTCCCTACTCTCTTCATCTCCCAAGCTGCTCAGCATAACTGTTCTCAGGCTACCTATCCTGAACTGGTGAGATCTGCAGAATCACACTGACTTTAATTGGCTCCTTTTACTTTTGTCTTCCACATGTCACCCCTTGTTCTTCTGACACCAGAGGAATTTCTGTTTTCTGCCTCTTTGTTAAGTACAGTGTGAGATGGTAGCTACATGTATTTCTTTGGTGCTCCTAAGTTAATAGTGCTAAATATGGAGCAGGGTTTTGTTCACTGCCTCTTATGGACTTCTAATGGGACCCTGAGTGGCTCAGGGCATTGAGGTGCATCTGCCTGTACCTTTGCCTTACGGTGAATTCTCCAAAGAGAAGCAAAAGAACTTCTAGCTCCAGATTCAATTACAATAATCAAGTATAGCAAGCAACTTAAAGAAACATAAAATAAAGGAGAAAAACAGACTAGAAATACAATAGCTTTGTAAACCAATTTCCCATTTCCCATAATATCCTTGCAGATGAGACTTTGCTTTCAGGCTTAGTTTCAGCCATCTGAGTGGCCTCATGGGTTGCAGAAACCTTTTCGGAGCTCCCTTAGGGCTCTGCCGCCCATAACAATTTTCTCTCCCCTGCTGGGTCCTGGCTGCTACATATATAGTTTTTTTTTTACAAGATCTTTGAAAGTACTAATTATAAGTCCTTTAAAGAGACCTCCACAGGCCCCTAGGGACCTCATCAAAGAGTTTGGAAATTTCTTGTCCTGGTTATGCCCTGCCTTCATCACCCTGAGTTTCATCCTCAACTGTTTGTTGTGCTCATATGCAACACAATTTCTCTGAGCATTTTTTGTTTGTGGGTTGGCTTTTTTCTTTCTTTTTTTTTCAGACTGAGAAGGATGATGTCCCTCTCCTTTTAGATATTCTTGTATCTCTCTCTTGAATTTGTTCCACTGTGTTTTGGACAGATGCTCTTAAGGAAGTTCCTTTACCTCCTTGGCTCTTCACATTTATATTTCACTTTAAAATTATTCGCTTGTGATTCAGAAGGAAAATCATGTTTGGAACCTCAGGATGGGGTTTGAGTGAGCCAAGCCTGTTTGATATTATTTAAGGAGCTTCTAGTTGTTTTCAGCAAGTACTTCTTTCCATAAACAAATAAAAGTTTTTTATTTTTATATATTTTTTTCCCTGCACATGTCAGCTGTAGGTAAAACAACCTTAGCTGCTTGGATATAGATCAGTACATTCAAGTTTCTTTTTTCCCCATGAGGCATGATGTGTTCTCTGATTTTGAATACATAATTTAATAGCCCTGGACTAATTTCCTTGAAGATTACCCCAGGAAGAGCTGAATTTTGCGCTTAACACACTGATAACCTTTGTGACTTCTCCAGTTTCTCAGACTCTGTTAATGACTGCATCCCAGGTTGGCTGGAGTCTCAGTGTAGCTGTTGGTCTGGATGGTTGGGTTTTCACCCTTTCCAAGCATCCTTCTTCTTCCCACCTTGCTTTCGGAATATGTCTGCTGAAAATGTCCTTTTCTTTTTCTTGACTTCTATATCTTTTACTGCACAGTCTTTTTAAATTTTTTTTCATGACCTCCATTTGCTGAGATCTCTTTGGCCTCTGCTGACTGTTGGGATTTGCTGTGAGACTGGACATTAGGATTAGACTGGACGTTAGCATTAGACTGGACATCACAAAATTTTTTTTCACTGAAAGAATGGTCAGGCATTGGAATGTGCTGCCCAGGGAGGTGGTTGAGTCACCAACCCTGGATGTGTTTAAAGGTTGCTTGGATGTGGTGCTTGGGGATCTGGTTTAGGGGTGAGCCTTGTAGAGTAGGGTTATTGGTTGGACTTGGTGATCCTGAGGGTCTTTTCCAACCTGAATGGTTCTGTGATTGTGTGATTCTGAGACAGTACCTAAATGATCACTGGGTGGCTGGAACCCCATCACTGCAGGGCTTGTGTGCTCCTTCCCTATGTCTAGGATCTATATTTGCTGTTCACTGCTGCACTGGATGAACATCTGGGGAAGCCTTGCTAGCTGCAGTAGAAATCTTAATAATGACACATGAAGGAAAAGAAAAGAAAAGAAAAGAAAAGAAAAGAAAAGAAAAGAAAAGAAAAGAAAAGAAAAGAAAAGAAAAGAAAAGAAAAGAAAAGAAAAGAAAAGAAAAGAAAAGAAAAGAAAAGAAAAGAAAAGAAAGAAAAGAAAAGAAAAGAAAAGAAAAGAAAAGAAAAGGAAAAGAAAAGAAAAGAAAAGAAAAGAAAAGAAAAGAAAAGAAAAGAAAAGAAAAGAAAAGAAAAGAAAAGAAAAAGAAAAGAAAAGAAAAGAAAAGAAAAGAAAAGAAAGAAAAGAAAAAGAAAAGAAAAAGAAAAGAAAGAAAAGAAAAAGAAAAGAAAAGAAAAGAAAAAAGAAAAGAAAAGAAAAGAAGAAAGAAAAGAAAAGAAAAAGAAAAAAGGCAAACTGAGAAGTGGATTTGCACATTATTCATCCTGATAAATATAACTATGAAATTGCTTTATAACTTTGGACACAGTTGGAGCTTTATAATAGGCTGTCAGTGAAATAGCACCTGTGATCCTAATGCCTGGGTCTATTTTCCTGATTTTAGCTATAAATTCCATTTTACAATGCCAGAGGGACAGCTCTAGGTCTGCAGTGGAGGGGAGAGGGTTTAATTCCCTCTGCCTTTTTAGCCTTCCACCACCACAGATTTAGGTTTCTCCAAGCTTGTCTCAGTTCTAGAAAACACTGCAATTTTTGCTTTCATATGGATGAGGGTTTCATATTTGTCCATATTCTCTTAACTGTACTTACAGCAGCATATTTGTGTCCCTGTTAGACATGGAAATCACTCCGCAGTTCAACTCTTTTTTTTTTTTTCTCAAAAGAAAACAACTGTCAAATTATTCTTCAGAGGAAAGGAAGGAAAGAAGGATGAAGGGAGTGGTGTGTGCAAGTAACAACTACTGTAGGCTGATAATATTTAAAGATTCATAAAGGGATGCATTTCACGGGCCATATGTGTACATAAACTCGCCTACTCTCTAATCCTCCTCATCACTGACAACACAACAATCAGCTCTTTCCAGAATGGCAAACTACAGAATGCTATTCCCTCCTCCTCCCCCCACCCCTGCAAATGCAAAATGAGGAAATCGTCAAGTCAGTCATGCATTGTTTTCTTCAAAGGCAGGAATCCATTCCCAGAACTTGTTTTCACATTCAAATTTAAAGATATGGTTTTTTGCAAAGGGAAGCAAGGAGGAGAATCCATCCATCTATTTATGGAGCAAAACTAGAAATGGGTAGATTCAGATTGGATGTTAGGAAGAAGTTTTTCACCATGAGGATGGTGAGATGCTGGAACAGGTTGCCCAGGGAGGAGGTAGAAACCTCATTGGTGGAGGTTTTTAAGGCCAGGCTGGATGTGGCTCTGGGCAATCTGATCTAGTGTGAGGTGTCCCTGTCCATGGCAGGTGCGTTGGAACTAGATGATCCTTGAGGTTTCTTCCAACCCTGACAATTCTGTGATTCTACAGAGAAACAGGAATACGTTTTCCATTTTCTTCATTTGAAGTGATTTTTTAAATCCAGGACTACAGTGTAGGCTAATAATAGCAAGCAGTTATGAAATGTACCATCTTTTCCAAGTAGATTGTGGTGGCACAGCATAGTCTATCTTTTGAACATGATGGATCCTGGGCCCTGCTTATTTATCCAGCCTTTAAACAGCTTGAAATAATGAAATAAAAACTTTGGGCAAAATCAGAAGAAATGTAAGCACGTTACCTTCCCTGGAGTCTGAGGCAGCTCCCAGTCCTATTATCTGTGGAAAAAGCTCACCTAGCCCAGCATTAAAACCTGTGGCTCCAGAGAAGCTCTCACCCCATGCCATACTCTTCTCCCTCTGTTTTAGATAGCAGAGATGCCATAACCATACCTGTATTCCAGCACCTGATCTTTTGACTGGGATGATGCAAAGCTGAGAGAAGGGGCTGCAGTCACAAGGCTGAGGTGCTGGGTCTGCACCATCATCCCTTCCTTGGGATCATAGAATGGTCTGGGTTGGAAGGGACCTCCGAACATCATCTAGTCCAACTCCCTCTGCAGCAAGCAGGGACATTCTCAGTTGGACCAGGTTGCCCAGAGCCCTGTGAAGCCTCACCTTGAATATCTCCAGAGGTGGGGCCCCAAACACCTCCCTGGGCAACCTGTTGCAGTGTTCCACCACCCTCATGGTAAAGAACCTGTTCCTAATATCCAATCTAAATCTGCCCTTCTCTAGTTTGAAGCCACTGTCCAGGCCTTTGTAAACAGTCTCTCTCCATCCTTCTTGTAGGCCCCCTTCAGGTACTGGAAGGCTGCTATTAGGTCTCCCTGGAGCCTCCTCTTCTCCAGGCTGAACACCCCCAGCTCCCTCAGCCTGTCTTCATAGCAGAGGTGCTCCAACCCCCTGATCATTTTCATGGCCCTCTTCTGGACCTTCTCCATCAGGTCCATGTCCTTGCTATATTGAGGGCTCCAGACCTGGATGCAGTACTCCAGGTGATGCAAGCCATGTGGGAGACACTGGCGCTGTGGGAGGCACTGGCACTGTGAGAGATTCCAGTGCCTCTCAGCTAGCCATGCTGCTTTGGGATATAGGGACCCTAAGGCAGCTGCAATTTAAACCAGAGCTACTCAGGACAGAAGGTGAGAGCTATGTGAGTGGTGTCCTGCTGTAATCCTTTCTACCTCTTGCACTGAGTATATCCCCACAAGAGAGGGAATCTGGCTACTAGCTTTTCATGTTTTGGAAGAAAAAAACAAGAAAAAAGGATTTTTTTTGGTGTCTGCTTTTTCCCTATTTTGCCTTTTTTTTTTTTTTTTTGGTTGCATATACCTGGTTTTGTATTTTTCCATTTCCCCCCTTAATAAATAAAAGATGTGAACACAAAGTTGCTATTCAAATTTGATTGTCCCAGATTATGTCTAGAGTGAAACAAAAATCCAGCGATCTGTGATTTTATGTGGCGAAGGCAGCTCAATGCTATTCAATCCAGTGGGAGAGAAATAAAGAGAGAGTCCTAAAATATCAAGCAGCAAAGAAAAGAAAAGGTAGGGAAAGTGTGGAAAAAGAACAGCTTAATACTTTAATGGTCTGAAGAGATTTTTTTTCAACAGAACTATTACTAACACTGGGTATTCTTCTAAGCTCAGCTCTTACCATCACAAAACCATTAGCTCTTTGGTAGTCACAATCTTCCCTAGATCTATCTCATGCCTTTTCATTGCTTTTTATTTCTCCTTTGTCTTCTTCTGCTTGACTGGTAACATGCAGCACCCTTGCCTTGTGTACTTTCTTCAAGACTGACTGCAACAGTTATAAATATCTCCTTGGCACCGAAGGAGGCAAATAAAAAAGTGATGAGCTTCAGTAGCTGGAGTCCTGAATTGCTGCAAACAAGAGAGTCTGTCAATGAAGCCTCATGGCATAGAAATATTGCTGGCTGGGGTTTGTAACTTTAAAGAAGAAAGCTTTGGTTACCTGGATGACAACAGGGATCAAATTAGGATTCTGATTGCCTTTCCTCTTGCACTCTGATGCGGTATTGGAGTAGCCAGGGCTGTGCTCATTACCTCCTGAATATTTTGTGTTCAGGCATAATTTTTTCTTTTTTTTTTTTTTTTTTTTTGTTTTTGTTGAGGAAGATTTAAGAATAGGCTTATTAGCTCTGGGAGGGCAGGCTGTGGTGTTTTGGGTTGCACATTCACTCTGAGGAGGCAGAAGAGCCACTGGATTTGCTGTGTTATGATGCATGCTAGAGTGTAAAGAATCAGAGCAACACTTTTCCTGCCAGGTGCTGTGGAAGCTCTGCACATCTCATCCTTTGTCTGCAACAGCACGACCACGTGGGGGTCTTTTTTGTTTGTTTGGGGTTATTTTGTTTGTTGGGGTTATTTTGTTTGTATCTGTGCTTTGAAGAAATAAACACTGTGTGAATTTGGCTTCCATGCATAAACACAATTTAAAGTTAAAGGCTTAATAAAACCTTCCCCCCCATTTTAAATCTTGCATCTTGCAAGTTATTCACAGTGTTGGATATGCTCTTAACATTTAAAATATAAAATACAATTAAATACAATTATGTGAGAGTCTGAGCATTTACACCTTCAGATCTAGTGGCACTGGGTGATCCAGGGAGATTCCCTGCACTTCAGTAGAGAAAGATGAATGATGGAGAACAGATCAGAAAATGGGAGTTGTGTTCTAAATATTGACTATGTCTTTTACAGTAGCACCTCCAGGAATCCACCAAGGATTAAGATTTCAGAGTGTAACAACTGACAGCCTAGGAATTTGTCAAAGTATCAGAACAGGATTATCCAAACCAGATACATGATCACAGCAACAGGAGTTGCATGGTACTCAGCATTTGTAGCTCATGGTGTGCTAAGCCCTTGTCAGAGAGCTCTGCTTTCACAGAATCACAGAAACATTCAGGTTGGAAAAGACCCTCAGCATCACCAAGTCCAACCAATAACCCTGCTCTACAAGGTTCACCCCTAAACCAGATCCCCATGCACCACATCCAAGCAACCTTTAAACACATCCAGGGTTGGTGACTCCACCACCTCCCGGGGCAGCACATTCCAATGCCTGACCACTCTTGCTGGGAAAATTTTTTCCTACTGTCAAGTCTAAACCTACCCATTCACAGCTTGAGGCCATTCCCTCTTGTTCTATCACTGATTACCTCTGAGAAGAGACCAGCACCAACCTCTCTACAATGTCTTTTCAAGTAGTTGTAGAGAGCAATGAGGTCTCCCTTCAGCTTCCTCTTTTCCAAACTAACCATCCCCAGCTCTCTCAGTTGCTCCTCATATGATTTATTCCCCAGGTCCTTCTGGCAGGGGTAGCTTTTGTAGGGAAGATAGAAGGAAAAAAATCAGCAGTCACTCTGCAGATGCTGATGAAAAAGCTGTTCACATGGAAGTCATAAAATTTGGCCTTGCTTTAAAGGTGAGAAAGTGGTCAGGTGGCACTGAAGGTAGAAATTAATCCTAAAGAGACTGGGTGCTACACAGAAAGATGTGCTACATGCTGAAGAACCATAAAGGTGAGGACTCAGAATTTGTGGAGGATGAGTGAAGACACATGACCACAGATGTTGCAAATTCATTGTTGTAATGAGAAACCAAGAAAGATCATGTTGTCACCCATGTCTTGAATGGGACTGAGGCTCCACATTGAAATTTTGTGAATGGCTTTGCTTGTGTAATGGCTTAACACCAGTGCAGGTCAGAGCAACAAGTGAAATATGGGCTGCAGTGCAGCTGCTGGATCTGGGGATGAGGGTAGGAGATAATTCAGCATTCGGAGGAGGGGGGGGGAAGCAGCTGAGAAGGGCACAAAGCCCCAGGCACCAGGAAGGCAGGTAATTCAGGGCTAATTCAGGGATGGAATTCTGCCCCTGTACTTGGCACTGGCGAGGGCACACCTCGAGCACTGTGTGCAGTTCAGGGCCCCTCACTTCAGGAAGGATACTGAGGTGCTGGAGCAGGTCTAGAAGAGAGCAACGAGAAAGGGAGGGGACTGGAGGGAAAATCTGATGAGGAGAGGCTGAGGGAGCTGGGGGTGTTCAGCCTGGAGAAGAGGAAACTTAGAGGAGACTTTATCACTCTCTACAACTGCTTAAAAGGAAGTTGTAGTCAGGTGGGGGTCAGGCTCTTCTCCCAGGGAACTTGTGACAGTCAATCACTCCTCAAGAGGTTTATTATTATCTGGATGAGGGGATTGAGTCAGTCGTCAGTAAATTTGTGAATGACACCAAGTTGGGAGCAGGTATTGATCGGTTAGAGGGTAGAAGGGCTCTGCAGAGGGACCTTGACCAGCCTGACAGATGGGCAGAGTCCAACAGGATGGCATTCAACAAGTCCAAGTGCCGGGTGCTGCACTTTGGCTACAACACAACCCCATGCAGAGCTACAGGCTGGGGTCAGAGTGGCTGGAGAGCAGCCAGGCAGAAAGGGGCCTGGGGGGTACTGGTTGACAGCAGCTGAACAGGAGCCAGCAGTGTGCCCAGGTGGCCGAGAAGGCCAATGGCATCCTGGCCTGGATCAGCAATAGTGTGGCCAGCAGCAGCAGGGAAGTCATCCTGCCCTGTGCTCAGCACTGGTTAGACCACATCTTGAGTGCTGTGTCCAGTTCTGGGCTCCTCAGTTTAAGAAGGACATTGAGACACTTGAATGTGTCCAGAGAAGGGCAACAAGGCTGGGGAGAGGCCTCGAACACAATCCCTATGAGGAGAGGTTGAAGGAGCCGGGGGTGTTGAGCCTGGAGGAAGCTCAGAGGTGACCTCATTGCTGTCTACAGCTACCAGAAGGGAGGTTGTAGCCAGGAGGGGTTTGGTCTCTTCTCCCAGGCAACCAGCACCAGAACAAGAGGACACAATCTCAAGCTGTGCCAGGGGAGGTTTAGTCTCGAGATGAGGAGAAAGTTCTTCACAGAAAGAGTGATCTGCCATTGGAATGTGCTGTCCAGGGAGGTGGTGGAGTCACCATCCCTGGAGGTGTTCAAGAGGGCATTGGACATGGCACTTGGTGACATGGTTTAGTGGTCATGAGGTCTTGGGTGACAGGTTGGACTTTGGTGATCCTTGAGGTCTTTTCCAACCTTATTGATTCTGTGATTGTCCAGGCCCTTCTCCAGGTTCCTTGCCCTCCTCTGCACTGGCTCCAGCACTTCCACATCTCTCTTGTAGTGAGGTGCCCAGAACTGGGCACAAAACTGAAGGTGTGTCCTCACCAGAGCTGAGTGCATGATGGTGCATGCCAGATAATGTCATTTCTGTACAGTGCTTCTTCTTCAAGCTGCTTTGCTCAATTAAACTCTGCTCAGCAGAGACTACACAAATCTGCTGTTAAAGTTCATGCCATGACCACATTTCCTATCAATTTCTCCACCGGAACGTGTATTAATGGAAACATGAGGATAAATTAATTGTACCATTTGGAATAAATGCAACCTTAGCAGAGCACATTTATTTTATTTTTTAAAAATTTTATTTATTATTATTTAATAATTATGAGTTCAGGCTTTTCTTCATTTCCTGCTGTGAGCTTTTAAAAGTCACTGCAATGCTGAAACATAAATAGAGTACGTGATGTAACATTTTGCCTAGGCAAATATCATAGACATTATTTATTTTTTTTTAATCTCAGGAAAATGGAATGAAATTCATAAAAAAAAAGAAAAAAAAAACTTGTTCAGCTCATTTGAAATTTTGCTCTGTTGAAACCAAATGAAGGAAAACCCAAATCAGTATGAAGTAATATTTACTTTAAAAAAAAACAACAACCAAAACTAATATTTGCTAAGATTTGAATAAGAAAAAAAAATAGAGAAAGGGAAAAAGAGAAAAATCCACAGAGAGCATTAAAACAATAGGGGCTTTGTTTTGTTCAAAATTCTTAAAATGTGGATGAGAAAATATCCAACCTGCTTAAGTCCCTCTGCAAGCTGGGAAGGATCCACATGTGTCCAATGTGACAATGACAGTCGTGGATTAACACAAGCAACTTGGGTGTCATGAGCCTGGTGTCCTGTGCAGGTTGGACTTGGTGACTTGAAGCACCTCTGCTGTGAGGACAGGCTGAGGGAGCTGGGGCTGTTCAGCCTGGAGAAGAGGAGGCTCTGGGGAGACCTGATAAGAGCCCTCCAGTACCTGAAGGGGGCTACAAGAAGGGTGGAGAGAGACTGTTTGCAAAGGCCTGCAGTGACAGGATGAGGGGAAATGGCTTCAAACTAGAGAAGAGCAGACTTAGATTGGATGTTAGGAACAGGTTCTTTACTATGAGGGTTGTGGAACACTGCAACAGGTTGCCTGGGGAGGTGGTTGAGGCCACATCCCTGGAGATATTCAAGGTGAACCTGGACAGGGCTCTGCCCAGCCTGGTCTAGTAGGGGATGTCCCTGCTGACTGCAAGGGGGTTGGACTGCATGACCTTTGGAGGTCTTTTTCAACCCAGACCATTCTATGATTCTAAGTTCTTCTCAGCCATTCTATTCTGGATGTAACTAAACCTAAGTGGGATGTTGCCCAAGTTGTCCCAGGCAGCAAGAAGTCAGAAATGGAGTCTAACATGAGGCATGAGGCCAAAGTGACTTGGTACCATCCGGAACAGATGCATTATCATCTTTTACTCTCTCATTGCTTGGCCATCAAACTCTTGCATTCTTTCCCTTCCCCCTCTCTTCTTTGGTTCCTTCCTATTTCTTTGTCTTTATATTTTTTCTTTTCTTCTTTGTCTTCCTTTCTTAGCCACTTGCCTTGTTCTGACAATATGATTACTTAATACTTACCTGCCAAATTAATTGACTTATTTTACCAACGAGTGGATATACCATTCCCTGACACTCAGTGTTTGACAATCCCACAGTCTTTTATATCTCCATGAGGAATGGGAAAATTCCAGCAAGTATAGTGGCTTTCTGTACAACATGCTACTGTGACATAGCAGCATGAACCAGTCCATGTGTTGCTTTGCCCTCTCTGTTTGACTTTTCGAGGCAATAATACGTGGATAATTAAAAACAAAAATCTTTCACAACCCACTCATCCTCTCTCCTTTATTCCAAAAATCACACCCAACTGACCTCTTACTGAGAACACAGTTCTGTTCTGCAAGACTCTGTCTTTTCACAGTGAAAAGCAAAAAAACCCTATTCAGCTAATTGAGCAATTTGCTTAACTGGATACACTGTAAAAAATATATAGTGGAAATGCTAATGTATTAAGTATTAGTATGTGCTTGTATGCATGGGGACAAAAAGAAATGCTACATAGATGCTGCAGTTAAAATGCTGCATAAACACCAGGGGCAAAACAACTGTTATTGGAGGTATATTTTGAGGTTTGCCTGCTAAGAGTTGTTCATTGTCAATAAAATGGAAGTAAATAAAAGGAAATTGCTTGAATTTGACCTGAGATTTTTTTTGTTGGTTGACACATGCAGAGCTTGGGGAATCGTCTTCCTTTGCTTTTTCTTAGCATGCTACTTCAAGCTTAGCCATGGACCTGGATATCTTTGTGCAGAACCCACCAGGAAGCAAGGAGGCTCTCCAGGGCCAAAAGGTTTGCAGTGTTTTGCAAGACAATAACCAGAGCAGGGAGCACATAGTAGTACTCTGATGGTACTGATCAGTGCAGTAGGTTGTAGCATAACAGCCACCCCAAATTTGGCAGTGAGTGGGGAAAAAAGGAATTGAAGGAGAACACTGAGGTTGCTTTTGTGGGTGATTGTCAGGAGTCCCTCAAAGTGTGAAGGACAATATTAAAAATCATGGAATGCTATCAGGAAGATAAATAGAGGTTGGAGCTGTTGGCTGCTAAAACCAGAAGGTGACCTCTTGTGACTAAGAGGTGGTGCCCATGTGTCAGACAGCAGTGAGGGGGCATGGAGTGAAGTCTGGCAGTCTTTTCTTCTGATGTGATAAAGTGTACCAGTTTCTTGGATGTGCCAGGAAAAGAATCAAAACCTTTTGTTGAGGGAAAAGATAAAATTCCTCTCAAGTGATCATGTGCAGGATGTAGTCACACCAGATGATCTGGTCACACCAGATATAGCAGATGGGGAAGCCACATGTTTTAAGTTACCTGTGAATTAGTTGGTCACATTTCAATGTTATATGGAGTGCTGCAAACCTCAAAGCCACAAACCTTCCTATTTCCCCTCCTTTCAGAAATGGTACTAAGGATGTGCCTTCCACATTAACATTTTGCATGCTCCTGAGGATGCCAAACTCCAGAGGCCTAAGCACAGCTAGGAACAGCACAAAACTGAGGCAAAGAACAATTCAATTGCCATATCCTTGGTTTTTGCTTTCCTCTAAGTGTAAGAGGGATGAGACTCATCCAGAAGCTTCTTCTGTTGCACAGAGGTGCTAAGAGCAGAGCTGGAGTGGAGGCAAAAGTGCCACAAACCAGACTTTTTAAGAATATGCTACTGACTTATTTTTTTGCTTGCTTTTATTTCTTGAATATTGCAGCAATGCAGTACCTACATAATGTATTTACACTGAGGAACACCCTGCCAGGGATTAGGTATTTGAGACTGTCCTTATGAACCTTGCCACCATGGTTGTTTTGCTAGGTGGCAGAGACAGCAACAGCAGGGCAGTGTTACAGCAGAGTGCATTGGGAGGGTGAGCAGTGGAAGGGAATATCAGACTGGAATTAGGAAGCAGCTGAGAGACTGAGATAAAAGCCATTTATTTATCATTTATTTTTTACGTCTGGGACTGTTTTATTCTGTATCATCAAAAGGAGACAATGGGAGCAGCTCAGCAGTGCTTAAGTACACAAGAATGTACTGAGTTGCTGGGAGGGTACACACGATGTCTACAAAGCTCACAAGGCTTTTTATGCCTATATATTTTAGTTTGGTTTCCCCCTTCTCCCATTCCTCCCCTTTTCCTTACACAGTCAAGGCCTCCAAATGGGGTCCATCATCCTGCAGCAATTCTTTTCAGGGGTATATAGATTTGTTTCTATTTTAACACAGTGTAGAGGTGAGGGAATAAAGTTTGTATTTGCTGAGGAGAAAACCAAAAGTCCATGACTAATGAAGCAAAGGTATATCTTGCATCCCTCACAGGAAGATTTCCAGGAAAGGTCTCAGGAACCCTCCAGTAGAAGTTGCTGCTTGGCAGCATGAATTTATTAAACCTTCCTTGTCAGGTGGTATGTTTCATACTCAGTTTATAAAGGAACAAGCAACAGCTTGCAGAGTAGAAGCAAATTGCCTACAATCCCCCAAAAGGTAGCAAAATAAGCAAAGCAAATCATCTCTCTGCCCCTAGATAGCCTCAAGATCATCAGAGGTTTTGTTTTACAGTGAGAACAATCAATCACTGGCACAACGTCCCCAGGGACACAGCAGAGTCTCCACTGCTGGAGATTTCCAAGATGGGATTGGACAGGGTGCTAGACAATCTCATCTGGACTCCCTTTCCCATGACAGGTTGAACCAGATGACTTTTTGATGTCCCTTAGAAAGAGAAAATTCTCCCACTGGGAATCAAACAATTGCAGACCTCTAAGGAAGGATGGAGTCTAAGAGGGAGTTTTTTCTGTCCAGAATCCATTTAATTCATAGTCAGTTCAAAATCTCTTTTGTACATAGTGGACAGTTTTTGCATCTTGTGTGGGAAATGAGGGAATAGTTTCTTTTTTTTTTTATTCTTTTACCTTCTCTCCACACACAGTAGCAACTTTACGGACAGGTATTTGAAGATAAATGGATTGCCTGTCTCACACAAAGGTTTTGAATAAAATGTCTGTTTTCTGACTAAAGAGTAGGTTAGTCAATTTTGAGTGGCTTTCTCCTTCCATTGAAAATTAGCTTATATTTGCTGTAAAAATGACACCATCATCACAAAAACTCCTTCTCTTGGGCTTCACTGCACGATTTAGACCAGAGATCAAAGTCCTAATGGAGAAATAAATATTTGAGCATCTTTTCTGGTACTGTAATTGCCACATTTAGATGCTGCTGCTGTATGTGAAAAGAGAAGTACATAGAAAATTTCCTTGTGCATTCCATATGCTAGAAATTTTACCATGATATTTGTTATATGCATGTGTGTGTGATATATACCAAAAAGGAGGTTTTCTTTCTCTTTGTGGGGTGACATAAAATATAACTTCGTTCTTGTTGCTTCTTGGGAAGAAAAACTCACATTAAAAAAATTACCTGCTAAGAGAATCGTGGAGTCATGGAATTGTTTAGACTGAAAAAGACTTTGAAGATCATCAGGTCCAACCTAACACTACCAATGCTGTTTCTAAACCATATCCCTAAGCACTATGTCTACATACCTTTGAAATACCTCCAGGGCATGAAGATTCAACCACTTCTCTGGGCAGCCTGTTCCAGGGCTTGACAACCTTTTCAGTGAAATTTTTTTCCCTAATGTCCAACCTAAGCTTTCCCTGGCACAACCTGAGGCCCTTTCCACTTGTCTTGTCACTTGCTACTTGGGAAGCTAGACCAGTGCCCACTTTGCTACAAGCTCCTTTCAGGTACTTGTAGAAGTGATAAGGTAATGAAAAAATGGCAGATTGTGAAGCAAGAAGCACAGCAAAATGATTAATGATGGCAGCAGAAATGAAATCTCAGAACTAGCAAGAGCAGGACAAATGTGCCTTGTTGATGTTGTTTGGCAGGAGGCATAGTCATATCATGTTCCAGAGATTTTTCTTCTGTGCTGGGGCAGCTGGCTAGCCCTGCTGAGCTCCTTCAGTCCCTACTGGGGAAAACCTCCTGCCTTAGCTGAGATATGCCAGCACAGCTGGGAAGCTCAGATGCTGGCACAGGTGACTACAGGAAGGGACACATCTTGTTTTTCTGGGCTAACACCCTCAGCACCCTGTATTAGAGAGGTCCACACAGCAGCATCTGTCATGCTGCAGCAGAATGATTGACTGCAAATCCTGACTGGTGAAGTGTTCAGAAAGTAGGGATTCTCTGTTCTCCACATTTTCTGTTGCAGGCACATATTTAGGCTAAGTTTAATGTAGGTACCCTAAGGAAAGGACTTGACTTGATAGATCAAAGTAGGGAAAAGGGTACTTGCTGGGCAAAAACCTCACTGAATCACCCTGACAAAGGGCACTTGTAATGTTATGAGGTCTGGCTTTAGGAATGTACAGATTGGGGAATGTATTTTGTTGACCTCTTCTCCCAGAGTAATTGAAAATTATTCAGCTCTGCTGAGTGTAACTGTCAGTAGCTTCTGCTTCATATAATTGAGTTCTCTACCCTCAATTTATTTGCCTGTGCTTCAGGTTTTTGAAAACAAGAATAAAAAAAAAAGCACTTAACCTTTTATTGTTTATTCAGACTTATTTAGAGAAAACAAAAATCTCTGTGGCTGGCTGTATCAACCACACACATTTTGGCTGAACTCTGGAATGAGGTGAGTGTCAATAAAAAGCAGCTCAAAACCTCTTTCTTCCAGGGTTATTACTGACAGTGTAAACAGTTTTGAATGATATTGGATGTCCCTTATTATGTTAGCACGTAGAATGGATACAGTTCTCGTTCCTCTCAGAAGAATCAACACGTGTTTGTGGCAGGCAGGCAGCTTGTGGGGCAGGTGCCTGTGATTATTGCCTCCTCTGTGTTTGGGTTTTCACCCAGAATGTGAGGAACTGTAAAAAGCAAAACTCTTAGGAAAGTGTTCCTCCAAGTGTCTTGCTTTCAGAGGAAATCTCATTGCCAGTGGAACTGCCACAGGTGTGGGACTTCCCTCTGCAAAGTTCAGTGCCACTGATGAGATAAGTGGGATTTTCTTAGTGGGCTTTGCCTCACCATTGTCTTCTCTTCCAACTTGTTTAAGAGGAAGTTTTGTACCTCTCTGCATCTGCTTTGGAGCTCAGAGTGCCTCTTACACAACCTGCTTCCTACCCCTCTCATTCAAGTACTTTTAGCCAAATTTTTGATGTGTGAATCTCAGGATGACACCTTGCTGGTAACAAGGTAGGTATACTGGTTAGATTACACCCAGAGCTTCCAGCAGCACTGTTTGATTGATTTATTTAGCAATTGATCTGAATTGCTTTATTTTCTCAATGTCTTGACACTTCCATAAGGCGAATTTCTCATTCTGCAAACCAATGTGTGCTCCCAATCTGTCAGTAACATCCTCTGCAATGCTGGTGTTAACCAGCACTGATGGCTGACTTCTGACTTGCATATCATGTGTGGGAGAGGCATTTTTAATGTAGGTGCATGGTGACCTTGTATTTTTGATTCTTGAGTCTTGCTCTTTAAACTGGGCACCGGGAATCAGCTCCTTGGCACTGGGCATCAGGCTTCTTGCATTGGCCTGCCTGAGAATGCAGGTGGTAGTTTGGCAGTGCCTGGAGATTAAAGACGGTTTGCTTGGCCTAGAGGAAGGTGTCCCTGCCCATGGAAGGGGGTTGGAATGATATGGTTGTTAAGATCCATTCCAACTCAAAATAGTTGTATGATTCTACAGGGCAATGTGGGCAGGGAGATGGGGAAAATCATATGTAGATATGGATGTCTTGTGGAAGAGGGGTACATCATGTCACCTGTAGAGAGTGCTGGGGCAGGAAACCAAGAGCTTTTGTTCTGCTTACAATGGCTCAATTTCCTCAAGGTGAGAGGAATGCCCAGGGAGGACATTCACAGAAACGTTCAGGTTGGAAAAGACCCTCAGGATCACTAAGTCCAGCTGAAAACCCTACTCTACAAGGCTCACCCCTAAACCAGAATCCCAAGCACCACATCCAAACAACCTTTAAACACCTTCATGGTTGGTGACTCAACCACCTCCCTGGGCAGCACATTCCAATGCCTGACCACTCTTTCCCTGAAAAAATGTTTCCTAATGTCCAGTCTAAACCTACCCAGTCACAGCTTGAGGCTCTTCCCTCTTGTTCCATCACTAAATACCTGTGAGAAGAGACCAGCACCAGCCTCTCTACAATGACCTTTCAGGTAGCTGTAGACAGCAATGAGGTCTGCCCTCAGCCTCCTCTTTTCCACACTAACTCAGCTCCTTCAGTTGCTCTTCATAAGATTTATTCTCCAGGCCCTTCCCCAGTTTTGTTGCCCTCCTCTGCACTCCTCTCACCTTAAGGAGGGAGGCACCTTGCTCTAGGGTCTCTGACATCTTGGACTGCAGCTCAGGAGTTAGGTCCACATCCCTTTGGATGGCAATACCCACAACCCAAACCTCTTTATCACAGGCTGTTTAAGTGGCATGGAGCTACCATCACTGCTAAGGAAAATCAGTGATAACCAAATGGCGTGTGACTGCTCTCCCTAGAGATCCTCACAGTAGGCTTGGCAGCCTGGAGGCACAGTCACTGCCCAGAACATGGAACACACACCTTCTGGGGACTACAATGCTATTCTGTGACTACAGAGAGTGGGGCTACTCACTACTCTGTGACTACAATGTGGTATCAAGTGTTTTTGCCAGCTTTAAATCCAGTGATTTGAAGGCTCAGTTCTGCCATCTGTGGCAAAAGGAAACATGCAAAAACCATGGCAGTGTACTTGTGGAATGGAGAATACAGAAGGAAAAAGCTTGTGCATTTCCCTTCAGCTTCTGATTTCTGCATTTCCAGTTTTTCTGGTGGGTAGGGTATGTCCTGTGGCAGCCTTCATGGTCAGGCATAGCAGCTTTTGGTGCTCTGAAAAGAAAATTATGACTATCTTCAACCTCTTCTTTTCAGAGTAAGTTTTGTCCAGAATAGCTCTATTGTTCCTCACACAGTAGAAACCTGTTGGCTTTCCATGACTTTGGCAGGGTCGGAATACCTCTGAGGGAGTGATTTTGCCTGAGACTGTGTCTGTGAATAACCTTTCACAGGCAGTGATCTTGCAAACATTCTGGCATGTCAGTGTTCCTCAGAGGTTTTTTCTCCATGCATGAATGTACATGGCTGTTGGAACTGAGGGCTTGGGCATGGGCATGTTTGCAAAGGTAGTTATTTTCTGAGTGTAATGTCAATACCCTGTGTTCAGTCTGGATTGTTTTCTATAGTTCTGGAGGTTTATCAGACTGTATAATAAGGCTGTGTGTAGTTGTTTCAGAGCAACTCACCTATCTGAACAAATAAATGTTTATGATGTTTTAAAATTACAAGCAAATTGGCCTTGCTTTTGCAAAGATGCCCATAAGTCTCTTGGTAAATGGATCCAGACAACGTATCTGTGTACAGTGTTCTGTTCCTCACATACATGCAAGATGCATTTCATGAGGGGAAAAAGTAATCCAAAGCCTATAGTTCTTGACTGGCACTTGATAGAGGACAGAAACTTCTATAAACAGGTATGTGCTAGTAAACAGCAAATACATGCTGTTTACATGCCAATCTCACATTGCTTTGACTCTGGAGTGTAGATTATTGTCTGGCATGCTTCTTTCATTGCCTTGACCATAGAGTCACAGGAAACACCTGTAAGAAAAAGACTGGCCATGAGATGCAGAGATCACAGTCATCTCAGCCATTCATTACTGCCTGTAATATTAGAAAAATCAAAGAATCACAGACTGTTAGAGGTTGGAAGGGACCTCCAAAGATCACACAGTCCAACCCCCCTGCCAGAGCAGGATCACTTAGAGTAGGTCACACTGGAATGCATCCAGGCAGGTTTTGAATATCTCCAGAGGAGACTCCACAACCTCTCTGGGCAGCCTGCTCCAGGACTCTGTCACCCTCACAGTGGAAAAGTTTTCCCTTCTATTTATACGGAACCTCCTCTGCTCCAGCTTGCACCCATTGCCCCTTGTCCTATCATTGGACATCCCTGAGCAGAGCCTGGCTCTGTCCTCCTGACACTGCCCTGCACATCTTTATCAACATAAATGAGATCACCCCTCAGGATCCTCTTCTCCAAGCTAGAGAGTCCCAGCTCCCTCAGCCTTTCCTCACAGGGAGGTGTTCCGTTGCCTTCATCTTTGTGGCTCTGTGCTGGACTCTGATGAAGAAAGTGTTCCCTCCTTAACCAGCTGGAAGGGAAGGGTCCTCCCAGGCAGGTGAAATACAACTTACTTTCGTCTTACAAAACGGAATCATTTTGAGCCATTAAAGATTTTGCAGTGTTGTGGAAAGGTTGTAAGAGGCCACTCTGTTGCTGACACAAGCTGGGTGAGTTTAAAGGCCAGATCCTCAGAGGGTGCAAACTGGCACTTTAGTTGATGCCAGCTGTGTGATGGAGCTGCTGATCTACCCCGAGGAACCTTAGAGAATAAGGCTCAACCAGAGAGCCTGCAGCACTGCAATTGCTATTTTATTTCCTCAAATACTGTTCCAGTAACTTCATTTGATTAATTAATTTTTTTGGGTGATGTTTCTCTGTTAGTGAATCCATAAGAATCTGATTTTGTCCACTGCAATACAGTGTGTTAGCAAGGCAAAGCTTTCTGTCCAGCCTGCTTGCTAAGCTGGGCACACTGCTCTGTATGCATCTAGGTTCACATTTAAATCATGTCTGAAAGTCTACAGTGGTTCACTTTCTCTTGCCTTTTTATTTGTGCAGTCAGAACCCACAGAAGCTTTTTATGTCCTGTTTTGATACCTGGAAGTACTCTGAAGCTCATGATATGGTTTGGGCTAAGGCTGGCTGGTAGGAATGGGTTGACAGGTTGAAAGAAGTAATCTAAATAAAAGTGCATGGCCTCTTGGACTTAAAATTTGTTGGCTTGCCAGTCCAAATTCATTTCTTTTACAGAAAAAACAAACAGACAAAAAATGCCCAGCAAATTCCTATCAGTTTCACAGAGGTCATTTTCTTCTCTGGCTCCCACTAAGGATATCATTATGCTCTTTAGTCCTAACCCAGTCCTAACCTGCTCAGCTTTCTAAATAGTTAATTAATCCCCTTGTCTTTCTGATTGTGAGTGCTATGTATTGCAAGTTGAGATTTCAATGCAAAGCATCACTAAATTAATTAGGTTTGGCCCCGATCCACCAGATTTAATGGGGGTATTTGCACGTTCAAAGGTAGACAACTGTTGAAGTGCCTCATTGAATCGGGCACTTCTGCCTTAATGAGAGGGGGGCCAGGCAGCTAGGCCTCTGGCTGCTGTATGAAGTTAGCAGGGATACTTTATTGCCTCAGCAGACAACCTCTGCTCCTGATGAGCCATGACCATATTTTAGCTGTATCTTGTACAGAAGTGGAACACCTTGAATAATCTCCATCTCATTTCTGCCACCTTCTTCCATATCACACCCCTTTTGGCAGGGGCTTGAACTGGATTAACTCTGGAGGTCCCTTCCAAGCTCTAACATTCTGTGATTCTGTGATGGTAACATATTGGAGGTAATCCCCACTGAATTTGTCATATTTTTTTATGCACAACTCAAGAAGAGCTCTAGTTGAGGCCATGGAATTTCTAGGTTGAAAGGTTTGATCGACAACAATTTAGATAGTAGATTTTAAAACAGAATTAACTCTGTAGTGATATTCATGTAGTGATACTGCTAATTTAATTCTTGGCCAGCATCTTACTGTTACCTTGTAGACTGACATTGGGTGTTTCAGGACAATAGTATATTGCACATCAACAGACACTACTTGTTAACTTTTCATCAGTGTGTTCATAAGGGAGAGGGAGGGCAAATGTTCTATGATTCTAAGATTTCTCAGTCATATCCATTTATACCAGGTTACTTCAGGGCAGTACATTTACACTGAAGCAGACAGATCTCACCAGATTTTAAGTATCAGGATTTTGCCAAGATTTTGCTTTTAAATGTCAAAAGACTTAATAGTCCTAGGACAACTACATAATATTCAAACTAAGGGAATGACAACAGATTACTGAAGTAGTTTTAAGACTTAACTTCATGGATTGGGAGGTGGGAGCATGTAGGAAATACAAGAATGCTTGGAGGTCAAAGATTGTGTCCATAGGTCCATGCTCCTGTGCTGCTGTCCCCAAGAAGACCAGCTGTCCATTTGCACTCCATTTGTATACTGCTAAACCTGACCTCCAGGTCTGCAGTGGATTTACCTGTAGAAACCAGCACATATTCTGTTCCTTTCCTCCCCTTGATACAAAACCTTGTTTCCAAGATTCCCATTTGCCTTCCTTTTCCTTGAGAACACAAGCAGCATTTGGGCTACTCCTGCAGAGACAGTTCCCCATGGTGGACACACCAGCCCCTGCTCTGTCAGGCTTGTTGCTCCCAGTGTCTGTTCCATGTGTTCTGCTCTCATCTTTTAAGACTCAGTGCTTCATTAGACATAGTGACATGAGGTAATTCTCCTTCCAGGTGAACGTGGTGGAAATATTCAGATGTGGTTCATTCACTGGGGATTTTGTTGTCTTTCTTCACAAACAAGCTGTGACATGCTGGGCCTCCTCATTTCAACTCTACTATCACCTAGAAAGGTTGGACCAGATGATCCTTGGGGTCCCTTCCAACCTGGAATTCTGTGAACCTGCCTTTGGCTCTTGTAGCTGTTCAGGACACCCCTCTGAGCACCTGAAGCTATGTGTCCTCTGCCCCTGATGAAATTTGGGTATTTCCCATCCACTTCACTAAAGCCACAACTGAAGTCTGTGAATTTTCATGGGCTTTTCTCAGCCCAGTGAATCAAGGAATCACAACCAAATATTGTAAGGTTTCTTTTTTCCCCCTCCCTTGTTCTGGAAGGGATGTGAATGGCAGTATACTATCTTTACAGAAAAATAAGCATCCATCCTGGAACGGCTGTTTCCATAAATAAAAGGTTTTGGGCCCTGTGCTGCATACATCTGTAGAAAAAATTTAAAGGTACAGCCTAAAACTACCCCATTTCTATGATAGTTACAATTTTACTCGAGTTAATTTCGTTTCACAGTATCAGTTTATTAGAGGTTGGAAGGGACCTCAAGAGATCATCGGGTCCAATCCCCCTGCTAAAGCAGGATCACCAAGGGCAGTCTGCACAGGAATGTATCCAGGTGGATTTTTAAAGTCTCCAGAGAAGGAAACTCCACAACCCCCCTGGGCAGCCATAAGATGTCCCAAGTCCTGGTGGCTTCCCAGACAGGCACCATAGGATTGTCATCTTCCCCAGCCCCCAGGATCTTGACCCGGAGTGGTCCAAGCGAAGGAGGCCATTTCCCTAGGGCAGCGCCCAGCCGGCTCCGAGCAGTGAGGGCACGGCCGGCGCAGGCACCCAATGCTGGAGCGCATTTGAGGCGAGAACGGAGTTAATGAATAGACGGCAGCCTCCGGTGGGAGCCCTGCCACTGTTAAATTTGTAGCCAATTAGCCGTGTTTCACATTTCCAGCAGAGCAACACTAGTCTCTATAGACCCGGTATAGAGAGAGAAATTAGTTTAGACAAATGCCTCTTAATCCCTTGCTCTTGGCTGGTCTGGAGCGCCTACTGCTAAGCGCTAATAGCATTGGGAAATCTCGATTCCCAGTGTCAAGGGCTTAGAAGAATCAGTCTATTAAAGGGAGACATTTATTTTGCATTAGCTTTGATCAGCGGCTCCTAGGTGAAATCTCCTTCAATAAATAAGCCCCGCAGCCTCCCGTTCCGGGGGACGCGGGCCTTACACCAGGCGGCCGTGGGAGCGGGGCCCGGGGCCGCTTGCCACCGGGCGTCTGCCCGCGGGAGCGGCCGCCTGCCTGGAGAGGACAGCCCCGCGTCTTGCCCGCGGGGGCGGCCGCTGCGAACAGCTGGGTGTCCGCCGGTCCGGTCCGGTCCGGTCCGGTCCGGTCTAGTCCGTGCCGGGCCTTACGCGACCGTGCGGTGCCAGCCGAGGCGGCGGCGGCGGGGACGGCGGCGATGGCGGCGGCGGTTGGGCGATCTCGCGCTGCCCCCCGGCGGCCGTTAACGGCCGTGCTGCTGCCCGCTGCCCTGCCGCCCCGCGCCTGGGCGGGCTCCCGCTGCACGGCCCCGCTGCCCTCGCTTCCTAGCGTTTTAGCAAGGGCAGGGCCGGGGTCCCCTCTCCTGGCGGCCCCGCGGTTGTATCCGCTCCCCTGTGGCGGCGCTAAGTGGGGCGGTGAGACCCCCATGTGGGGCCAGCCTTTGGTCAGGGCAAGCCGGTGCCTAGGAGGGTGAGCGGGAGCCCGCCCGGCTTGGAAGAGCGCAGCGGTGCTGAGAACCTCTTATGCTGAGTTGCACGAACGTGTCCAGCGAAGGGCAACAAAGCTGGTGAGGGGTCTGGATCACAGCCGTGTGAGGAGAGGCTGAGGGTGTTTAGCCTGGAGAAGAGAAGGCTCAGGGGAGACCTTATTGCCGTCTACAACTACCTGAAGGGAGGCTGTAGCCAGATGGGGGTTCGTCTCTTCTCCCAGGCAACCAGCAACAGAACAAGAGAACACGGTCTCAAGCTGTGCAAGGGAAGTTTAGGCTTGATCTTAGAAAGAAATTCTTCCCAGAAAGAGAGATTGGCATGGGCTGCCAAGGGAGGTGGTGGGGTCGACGTCCCTGGAGGTGCTTAAGAAGAGACTGGATGAGGCACTTAGTGCCGTGGTCTAGTTGATTAGATAGGGTTGGGTGATTGGTTGGACTTGATGATCTTGGAGGTCTCTTCCAACCTGGCTGATTCTGTGATTCTGTGATTCTATTCCTCCCAGGAGTGGTGGCTCAAAGGAGGGGCAGAGCGCCCCAACCTACTCATAGGGGAGCCAAAGGGGCAAACAGCGCCTTAGCAGCACCAGCCACCGATGCCTGAGTATTGAAATGCCACCATGTGAATGCAAATGCATCAGCACTGCAAAAAAAGCATGAAAGTGAAATCACTCAATCAGCATCGCTGTACCCTGTCCTCATGTCGGGTAGCAGGAGACTTTCCATGGCATTAAAGGATAATGTCTTGCACCTGGGGCTGCCATGAGGCACAAGAGTGTATTTTTAAGCTTCAGCCTCCCCATGTATTCTAGATGCAATTTGCCAAATGATACTGATGTATAAATAAGCTAACCATATAATAAAAGATGAAAATTGTATGGGGAGCTTCCCAGACACAATTATTAGGCCCTTGTAACATTATAACATTACTTAACGTGCTCCAGAAGCTTCTAGGACTGAGGTAAAATTGCACTGACACATGCAAAGTAACTTAGGAATCGACCAGCATTTTCAGATCTCAGAGTGGCATGCAGGGGGAAAAAACTAATGTATCGCTCCTAAATACTAATTATTTGCATGCACTGGGTCTTGGTCCATAATTGGAATGTGAGCAATCTGTACATATGAAATGTAGCAATTTCTGTACTTACGTAAGTAGCTGTTATCTAAAAATTACATAGCTTACTACTGTGTTAAGTTTATGACTGCTTCCCGGCGTTGCTCGGACACACGGTACCTGCAGAAGGCACCTGCTGGGTTTCTGAATGCATCAGGTACATCCAAACGTTGCTGTGACTTTGGAGGAATGTTAATAGCATGACAGTAGCACAGCAGGCTTCGTGGAAGAGCAGTGAGGAGGGAGGATGAACAATGATGGTTACATTAGGGCCACTTTGTGAGCGTCTGAAATACTTTTACAGATGAAATAGCCATATATTAAGCAAGAACATGAGGATGGAATGGGTGAAAGTTGGCTTTCTAAGTGGCCCAAGTGGCTTGCAAGTACTCAATTATTTTTCAGCTGTAAATGGCAAATACAACTTCAAGGTCCTGCTTACCTCTGAGCCCTTTTATTTCAGGGAGGCTGTTGGGTCTGTGAGATGAGCATCTGATATGCAGTTTAGTGATTTGGATACAGTCTTGCTCTGGCCACCTTTTCTGTCTTCTTCAGTGTTTATCCTTGAGGTTAACATCCATTATGCTCTGGTTGCAGCTATGTTGTCAGGAGCTAATAATCATAAGCTGCCTCTACTCTTACTCTGGGGGAGGCAGGTTGATTTTTCTGCATCACAGGGCCTCAGCTCAGGTTGGGAGCATGATTATGCTACAAGAGGTGAGCACAATGTATGGAGCAGAGCTAGCATGGTCCCACATGTATAGTCTGGCTGTGCTTTCGCTTATGGAGAGTGGCAGGGGTCAGCTGTCAGGCTGGTGTACTGCAGGGATGTGACTTGGCCATGAATCATGTATAATGACTCAATGCCTCTGAGTGAAAAAACATTCAATGGGAAATTCCCCAACTGCAGCTTAGCACCTTGATGGTGGGGCAGTATGAGGACTACTAGAGGCATCTCAACAGTGACAAAAACGCTTAATAGCTAAGGTTAAGGCAAAGCAAAATCCCCATTGGAAAGAAACTGTGGATTTTTAAGATTTAATTAACTATTCAAAGAGATTGCCAAGAGATGTAGCAGATATTCCCCCCCCCCCCCAATTGCTTTCAAGTTTTTAAATGAAGATTGGATGTCTTTGTAGAAGATATACCCTAATCCAAATGTAAATTGTTGGGATCGATGCAAGAATTACTGGATGAACTTCTCTGGCCCTTGCTATGCTGCATGTCAGACTAGATGATGCCAACAATCACATCTAGCCATAAAAATGTATGAGCAGTAGAAATTATAAGTTTGAGGAGAATAAAATGATCTGAAATTAACTCTATATAGAAATACTTTCACAACATAAACTCCTCTTTAACTCCTGTTGCATTAGTTCACATTCTCAGCGAAAGCAGCACAGATCTGCAGTTGTATTTTCACATTAAAACCAACAGCTGGGAAACTTAAATGAGGAAAAATTAATGTAGGTCAAAAGCCAGGTGGCTGACTTCTAATAAAAGGTCTGTCTGCCCCTGCTAGTTTGCTACACAGTTTTTCTATGGAGGAAAAACTTCCAGCAGCCCTTGCTTATACTTGACTCACTTGATTTTTAGAAATTCTCCCATTTCAGATGGGATAGGATTGAATAGGTCATTGGCTTTGCCTTTCTTGGTAGATGAATGGTATTTGGTGCTCAGAGATGTGGCTTAGAGTTAGATAATGGTTAGATTCAATGATCTTAGAGGTCTTTTCTAACTGAAATGATGGCATGATTCTGTGATTTAAACCTCTCAGACAACTGTCTCACAAAAGTCAAAGCAGGTTTTCTACTTCTCCTTATTGGCAAACACCTCACTTGAAGCAGAACATAGCTCCTGTAACCTTGCTTTTGTTTGGGACATTCAAAGATCTCTCTAAGTGACTACAATTCCTATGTGGCTACCTAAACTGCTAACTCCATATGACCTAAATCCACTGAAATGGTGTACATGGAAGTGAGTAAAACAAGAATTCATATAAGAAACCACTTCCCCCCCCCCACCTTTTTTTCCCCCCTGAGAGTTGTTGGAGAAAGGAATGGAAGTGAAAGCTGATTTCATAGCAGTTGGAAAAGTCTAATATTTTTGTTTGTTTCTTCTCCTAAAATGAAAAGAGAGTGAATGCAAAAGCTCCATATTGCTCATCTTTTTCTTGCCCTCTCAAACACAATTCCTGAGAAAGGCCTTGATCTGCCTGGAGCTGAATCATGTCTTGTGGTTTTGCTTTATTTTAGAGGTGGAAATTTCTGATCTACCTATTTCTATTTTGGATGAGGTGAAGTAATATATTCCTGTTTTGCCACATTTTTTCCCCCACTGAGATTTTTCAAGACTTGCTTCCCAAGCCTAATGGAGACCTGGACCTATATAGGCTTCTCTCTGAGACATTTTCAGTGAGAAATCATCTAGCTGCTCACTTGCTGCTTAACCAGAGAAAAAAGGCCTCTTTTCCAAAACTATTCCACAATAAGAGAGACATGAAGAGAACTAAATATTTCTTGGATGTGATTCATCTGGGCCATTTGCAGCTGCTACATTAGGATGACTTGGAGAATTTTCTCTATGAGGGACTATAGACTCCTGGCACAGCTATAAATGTCTGCATTTTATTTACCTCATCTTGTCCATTGAACATTAGCTAGGAATAAACATGAAAGAGTAGAGGAAGAGAGAACAGGTGGTAGTATTTTCCAAAAGTACATAATAAGTGCTTACAGAGCAAAAATGGTGTAGGAATTCATAGAAAAGGGAAAACAGGAAAGGGGAGGAAGAAGGAATATACAGAGGGCAAAAGAGAGAAAGGTTTAGCTCCTTGCTGAGGCTGGGATGGAGGAGACAGAAGTGGCTATGTATGTTTTCTTATAACTGTACTAGATGAAGTCTGGCTGAAAGAGGAAGAAGGCTGCTTATTTTCCATAGAATATAGCCCAGTGGTAGGGCTTGGAAAACTGTTGAATGTTGAAATCCTCTTAAGACATGATTTTTGGTCAGAGGGGTGCCTTCTTTGATACTCCTCAGGCGTACTCTGGTGTAACAAGCACTTAGATCATAGCATCCACCATGTTATGTATTCCTCTTCACTTTTCCCTGCATTTCCCTAGGAAATGCTTTTGTCTCTGTATGAGAAGGGATGTCCACTTTGGACACTTGCATTCCAACACATTGAAATATCAGGAGGGAACTACCCCTCTCCTTATCTGCCTTAAATTTGGCCTGAAGCTGCAGCCTTGCTTGTCTGTATAAAGCAGCCTCAGACTCAGAGTGAATGCATCTGCCCTAATGATTTGGGATGGTACCAAGAGCATTCCTGACACTAGAGCTTGATTGTGCTATTAAGTTTAGAGTCCCTGGCACAGTTTTGACCTTGGATGACTAATATTAAAGAATTTTTAGATGCTTTCCTTATTTTCAAGTCCAAGTGCCCCTTAACCATCAGTCAGCTGAGAATATTTTCTCTCCTGATTTTTCTAAGACCCTCATATCTAGTCTGTGCCTAGTGTTTCCTTGCAGGTTGCTGTAACAACTGTGTTTTCTGTTTCACAGACTTTCAAACCTCCCCAGAATCAGAACAAATTCCTCAGCCTTGGAAGCATCCCTTTGTTTGGACTGTGGCACATATTGTCAGTGCGTGGCTATTGATTCAACATCTCAGCAGACAAAAGGACCATCCTGGGTTCTTATACTTGCCTTTAAATGAAAGTTGTCAATTAGACCCTTCAGTTTCAAAGAAGCTTAAGCTGACCAAACAATCTGGCACCTATTCACTCACACAAAGGAGAAGAAATCAGAAGAAGTAAATATTGCATATTGAATCTCCTTGTCCATGAAATCCAAACAGTTGCTGAAATCTCTTGGTTGTCTCTACACCTCAGATACTGTCTAAACTCTTAATTCCAGAAGCTAAAGTCTGTATTCATGCCATCATTGTCTCAGCTGCAGCTGAGCTACAATAACTTTTAATCTGCCTTCTTTCTTCCTTCTCTTGTTCCTTCACCCTGGACCTGTCCAAATCACTTACTTTATCTACTACTCTGATTGTGTAGCTTGGCTCTTTGAATTTCTTCTCCAGTTCCTCTTGTTTTATTTATTTCCTTCTCTGTAATTAGTTCCCCCACACCTTCAGCCAAGTGGACATTTGTCTTTTCTTATTATAACCTCTTAAACCTCTTATTGAACTGTTGAATCCTGTTGCACTGTCATGGATGACCATAGAAAGATCCTGACTGTATTTAGCTGAGAACTGGAGTTAGTCCTCTACCCACCTGCAGTACATTTCCTAAATGTCCACTGTTGTGGCTTTTTCTACATTTGCATCAGCACATGGAATACAATTTCTATCCATGGCAAGACATTTTTATTGCATGGGTATTGCCTGAATTTTATAGACCTGCTTCAAATCTCTTGCCTGTGATACACAGGGAAAACCAGGTATGTACAAGAAGCACTGCTGAAAACTTCCAAACTAACTGGAAAACCAAGTAGGGCCAAGGTGGTGGTGAAGAAAATAGCCTGGATTTAGGTCCTATGTTTTCTGGTGGTCAGGCCTGGAACCATGTCATGGAATCATAGAATCATTTAAGTTGGAAAAGACCTTTGAGATCTCTGAGTCCAAGAGTTAATGAAAGACTGCCAAGTCCCACTAAACCATACCTTTAAGTGCCACATCTTTTAAACATCCTTTAACTGACTCCAGGGATAATGATTAAACAGCCTGGCAGTAAATCACTTCTGTCTTGGCTCTCTAGGGATCTCCTCTAAGATTGTGAAAGATCATTTTCCAATTCTACTTCCTACCTGATGTCAAACTGAGACTCCAAACCACATCTCCTACAGCTCAAGAAATGTCCTAACTTCCAAGCTATATCTGTTTTTTTGGTGCATGGCTCTCTCTTTATCCTGCTAAAGACCCAACACATTTGTACCATCTAATTAAAATATATGGAAGAACATACCAGCCTAGGTATCCCAGCTTCTGGCTTTGAAGCAGGGAAACTCACAGAAGAGACCAGCAACCTTTTAGCAAACATTTGGGGTTTTTTTGCATGACAATGTGCTGATTTGTTAACATATTTTCTTGGAAAAGCAGAATCTACCTCAGTGTGGTTAATGTTTCAGACCTTGCTGACCTGCACTGGGGGAGTACCTATGTATTCTTTTGTGTACCTCTGAATATCCCATCCACCTCTGCTGTTAATATGCCAGAGGGATGGGATGTCATCCAGAGGGACCTGGACAAGCTGGAGAGGTGTGCCCAGGTGAACCTCATGACGTTCAACAAGAGCAAGTGCAGGGTCCTACACCTGGGCTGGAACAATCCTGACTATTGATACAGACTGGGGGATGAGGTGATAAAAAGCAGCTATGTGGAAAAGGACTTGGGGCTGCTGATGAATGAGAAGCTGAACATGAGCAGACAGTGCGAGCTTGCAGCCCAGAAGGCCAATGGCATCTTTGGCTGCATCAAAAGAAGTGTGGCCAGCAGATGATGAGAGGGAATTCTGCCCCTTTCTCTGGTGGGACCTCACCTGGAGTACTGTGAACAGGTCTGGAGCCCTCAACAATAAGAAGGACCTGGACCTGATGGAGTGGATTCAGAGGAAGAGAAGGCTCCAGGGAAAAAAAAAAATCCAGTGTGAGAATAAAGCAGATGAACAACATTCCTCTTTGATGTGAGATGCAGTGCATGTTTTTAGCTAACCCTGTTTGATGACTGTTCCAATAATCTGTCTCATATGTGGATTTTCTTGGAAAAAATATGTCCTAGCACTTGTTATTGTTCTTTAAATAGTATAATGACACTCCTTAGAGTCTGTTATGAAATCCATGATATTCACAGTCACATTTCCTATTACCCAAGTAGCAAAGATGCAGAGCTCCCATCTACAGCTGTTTTTTCTCCTGCTGCAAAAACTTCTGAAAGAGTTTCTGGATTTTTGTGTGCTCCTTGGAGGAGTGGTTGAGGCAGTGTGACTCTCTCTGGAGGCTCTACCTGTCTCAAACCAGAGGCAGCCCTAAATACATCAGGGGAAAGGTACATGGAAATCTGTAAGGTATGTCTAAATGAATTGAAGTCTGGAAGCAGGAAGATAGTTTGTTTGGGGTTTTTTTAAGAAATTTTTGTGATCATTTGGTTTTGATAATTTCTAAATTCAAAGTTTCCTTTTAATGGTTTTGATCATTTCTAAATTCAAAGTTTCCTAAACCTTTGCTGAGTCCTGCTGGCTTCACTGTATTGGGCTTTTCCATATGGAAGTTGTGTGAGTGTGTCTCCTTTTGCATAAAGTTTCCATCTTCCATGCTTAAATTCTGTGAAATGTCTCTTTGGTCTTGCATTATGATAAAAGAAGGGGGGCAGGGAAGTACCTCACTTATCTTTTCTATCCTGCTCCTTATTTCCTCTACTTTTGATCATTTCCTCTACTTTTATCATTGCCTCTTTCATTCATTTAATCTCATCTCTTAGGTAAACAGTCCAAATCTATTCCATTTTGTTTCATTTCTGAGGCTTTTCTTGCCCCTAATTATTCTCAACACCCATCTCTGAACTCTTTCATTCTGCTATACCTTTTTTTTTTTTTTGACATTTTAGGTGCAGATTATTGCAGGTGCAATTTAGCTCACTTAGATGTCCAAGTCCCTGACTTATGGATGCAATCAGGACTGAGACATCTAAGTAACTAGATTGCAGATACAAATAATTATGTTGCAAAATGTGCCTGCAAGTTTTGTGCCCATGAGAAATGCTTAGAGCTCCACTGAAGATCAGAGCTTTAATCACTAGCAAAATAACTCCAACACTCTTTAAAAAATAAAAAAGGATCCCCTCCATTTGGATCTAGGTATTATCACAGAAAAAAAAAAAAAGTTGGGACTTTTCCTATATAGAGCTATATCATAAATGTAAAATTAATAGAATTATCAGCCATGAAGGTGTGGAACAGCACCATAACATCTGAGGACTGTACTAGGAGAGAAGTCCAGAAAATCAACCATATCCTGTATTTCATCAAAAGTGGCCAGCAGGTAAAGGGAGGTGATTCTTCCCCTCTGCTCCACTCTCATGAGACCCCACCTGGAGCAGTGTGTCCAGCTCTGGGGCCTCCAGCATAAAAAGGACATGGCTCTATGGGCTGAAGCACCTCTCCTATGAGAGCATTTGGGTTCATCCTGGAGAAGAGAAGGCTCCTGGAAGACCTTACAGCAGCCTTCCAGCACCTAACAGGGGCCTCCAAGAAAGCTGAAGACTTTTTACAAAGCGTATAGTGATAGGACAAAGGGTAAGGGCTTTAAGCTGGAAGAGGGTAGATTTAGATTAGCTATAGAGAAGAAATTCTCCAGGATAAGGGTGGAGAGGCACTGGAACAGGTTGACCAGAGAAGTTGTGGTTGGCCCCTCCTTGGAAGTGCTGAAAGCCAGGTTGGATGAAGCTTTGAGCAACCTGGTCTGATGGAAGGTGTCTCTCTGCCCAGGGCAGGGTGATTGGAGTTAGATAATCTTTAACCTTCCAACCTAAACTATTGTATGATTCTGTGATTAATTTTAAAGGAAGCAGGAAAAAAAAACTTAGTGCAAGTGTTTGATTTATTAAATTAAAACAATTGAGCTCACATGAAAGAAGAAAAAACTGCACAGGCATTTCTCAGTGCACTTTCAAAGAATCATATTTCTCTCTAGGAAGCCAAGTTGATTAGTTAGGCTAACTGGTATGACTTTGACCTTGGGCAGAAGGAGAACACCTAAGAAGCAGAAATTGATGTGATGGATGCTGAGACTTGCAGCTGATTCATGTGCTTTCTTGATCCAGCATTTCTGCTCAGAGCTCTGGTGGTTCAAGCTACACTGTATGACTGTCTAGTAGTGGGACAATGAATATAAAGACACTTCCTTTTCCATGGGTGGAGAAGAGCAGGGGAGAAGCATCATTAGTGTCACAAGACCAGGACCCAACAACTTGGAAGCAGCAAGCATTAGCCTTAGCAGCATTTCTCTAAATTGAAACAGGTGCAGCTGTTTGGGTTCTTCTCTTCTGCTCTGTTCCTGTTCAAATACACCTAGCATGGCCTGTTTGTGGCTTCAGATGCCCTGGTTGGTATTAAATTGCAACAGTGGACTGCAAAAACCTCTCACAGCCCACACTGTTCTCAACTGTCAGTGCTTTCTCTCACTTTCTTGCTGAAATGCATGATTGTCTGAGTCTTACTGGGAATATAATACCTGCTGCACGTGCAGTGAGCATCCTGTGAACAGCTTTGCACTGCGAAGAGGCTCTGCTGTAAATGTTCTTGTGTCTGAACAGTCTTTCTATGTGTTCACCTCTTTGTTGGTTGTGTAGCTGTGGCCCTAAGGAGCCCAAACTGTGGTTAAAGATCAGGATCACAGTGCACAAAGAGATGATCATTTGTAGCTTACAACCAAAAGAGCAGCGAAGAGTTGTATGAAAAGTCAGTCCTGGCAGTTTTTGGTAGGCACTGCAAGTCCTGCTATTCATGTCTTCAGGAGAAATACTTTCACAGGAAGGCTGCAGCTCTTCTGGGAGTGTGATGTTGAAGGCATGAAGGATTGCTGACGAATAGCTAAAATCTTTGTTCATGGCATCCCTCCACTGCCACCCTCTCTTCCCCATGCAAGCATCTACCCCCTTGCTGTAGATGGGATATTCCTCCAGCAGGTATCACACCAGCTCTTATGAGCTGCTTTGTCTCCTCTGCCCCAAAGAATTTTTTTAATCCCATCAACACTGAGAACCTGTAGCTATGGTTCTGATTCACTTGGAGAGGCCAGAGGAATTCAGAAGCTGAGGAAGTGTGTGATATGCTGGTGGCCAACAGGTTTTTGACTTTCAGTAGAAACAGGTCACCTACAGTATCACCTCCCAATACTTCAATGCACAACTGACTTTTTGGTCTTCACCTGCATCAGCTGTGGAAACATCTCTCTTGTCAAAAATACAGTTTGTGCATACAGCCATGGCAGTGCAGAGCTCAGCCTCATTTGGGATCTCACGCCTTGTCCCAACCTCCTTTCTGCTCAGATTTTTAATTGATGTCCCCTCTGCCCTTTGTCCAAATAGCTCCGTTCTCTCATCACCTGCCCCTTCAAAGAATTAAGTCTCTAATGGCAGTGTGGAGGTTTCCTTCCATGTCTCTTCTGCTCTGTGGGCTTTCAGACCATTTGAAAAATCTCAATTCTTGCCTCCAGGTTGCAGACCATCCTGCTGGTATTGCACATGTTTTACCATCATGGTTTTATCACAAGCTTTATCAGCTGCTTTTCAGAGGCTGCAGCCCAATTTGTCTGGGTGTCTTCTCATCTCTGTTGTGCAGACTAGGATCCAGAACTCACCTGTTCTGCCTCAGGAAACTTACAACTGTTGTAGTTTATGCCCTGTCTCATTTGCTGTAGTACAAATAGAGCAGTAAATACTGAACTGATGCTAGATGGTTAACACACATACTAGCTGCATATACTCTGAGAACTTTTTCCAGTGGCTTCTCATGAACTAGGCAGAATCACAGAATATAGAATCACAGAAACATTCAGGTTGGAAAAGACCCTCAGGATCACCCAGTCCAACCAATAACCCTATTCTAAACCAGATCCCCAAGCACCACATCCAAACAGTCTTTAAGCACATCCAGGGTTGGTGACTCAACCACCTCCCTGGGCAGCACATTCCAATGCCTGACCACTCTTTCCATGGAAAAATGTTTCCTAATGTCCAGACTGAGACCCCATCTGTAAAAAGAATGTATCTTTTCTTCAAATTCAGCCAGGTGATGTGATTTTCTTTCTTTTTACATCTAGTCATCATTTTGATCAGGCCATGGCAACTTTCATGGGTCCAGCACATTTTTTTTCTGTATTGATTCATGGGAATGACTATGTCACTTCTCTTTATTTTGGTATTCCTTGTAATTACTTTGAGACATCATGTGAAGAATGTGTGCTGACACTAGCCTGTTGTTAAGCTGCCATTCTAAAACATTGCCATAGCACTGCCCTGACAGGAAAGGGTTGTTAGGTTATCGATGTAATGTCCATTGTATGGTCTAATATCAATTCTGATAGGCAGCTCCTTGATCCAACACAACCTTTGAAAGAAAATAGACTTTCTGGTTTAGTTATGGCTGAGCTAGGCTTAGCTTTTAACAACACTCTTCCTAAGTGTAGAACTCTTTTACATGGCAGATCCTAAAGCTAAAATAAAGGGACGTTTCACAACGCTTTAAAATGTTACTAATGTATGGCAGTGAAACATATGCAATACATTGCAGTGCCAGTAGATATTGCTGATTCTTCTCATGAACAGTCAAACAACCTCTGAACTTTCTGTCAGAATGTAAAAAAAGCAGTGCCAAACCACACAATACATCTGAAATCTGGAATACATCCCTATCCATTCTGGCTTGCTTTAATTTATCCTTATGACATTTAATTTATCCTTATGACATTAATTTACACTTCCCTGTACTGTTGGTGTGCTGAAGGTGATGAGATGGGTCAGGTTTCTTCATTGCTGTATTCATGTCCTGTGTCTGGAAGAATCTCATCTTCAAGAAGAGAAAAGAGATCTGAGAAATTACTCGTCAGCCTCCCCTCAGTTGCTGGGTAGGTCGTGGAACAAATAATACTGGAAGCCATTATAAAGTATATAAAAGGGATCAGAAGGTGATCAGAAGGGATCAGAAGGGATCAGAAGTAGGCAGCATGAATTTATGAAGAGGAAATCATGGTTGACCAACCTGATAGCCTTCTGTGATGAAATGGCTGATAGAAGGGTAGTAGTGGAGGCTGCTCCTCTTGACTTTAGCAATGTTTTCAACTGTATCCCATAACAAAGACCAATGGATGAAGTATGGACTGGATAAGTCAAGAGTGGGATACACTGATTCTCCTTCCTGATTCCCACTTAATCAGAGCCAGGTAGTGTCTTTAAGCCGTGGCCTCTACTGGATGGAGAAGTTGTGAGGTGGCTGGCAGTCTGTAAGTCTGAATGACCCTGGAAGAGCATTCATAGGGGTAGAAGCTCCCTCAAATGACACTGAAGGCAGTGGTAAGCTAAGGATATTGAATAAGAAGCTTGTACTGTATGTGGGGGTACAATGCTCCTTAGACATACTTAGTTCATACTTAGGGCAGCTGTTTGTCCACTGTTTGTCTAGACTTTCATGTACCCTCTGTGATCACATCTGGGGATCCTAGAGATCATGGGATTTCCAGCTGAAGCCATGCATGATAGATGCTTCACTTGAACATGGATTTCTGTCTTTCCAGTGCTATCATCAAGCATTAAGGATTAAATAGTTTTGATCCCAGAATCACAGAATGTCAGAGGTTGGAAGGGATCTCCAGAGATCATCAGGTCCAACCCCTCTGCCAAAGCAGGATCACCCAGGGTAGTCTGCATAGGAATGCAGCCAGGTGGGTTTGGAAAGTCTCCAGAGAAGGAGACTCCACAACCCCCCTGGGCAGCCTGTTCCAGTGCTCTGCCACCCTCACTGGAAAGAAGTTTCTCCTCATGTTGGGGTGAAACCTTATATGTTCAAGTTGTATCCATTGTTCCTTGTCTTGTTATGGCACACCACCCAAAAGAGCCTGGCCCCCTCCACTTGACCCCCACCCCTCAGCTATTGACAGACATTGATCAGATCCCTTCTCAGCCTTCTCTTCTCCAGACTAAACAGCCCCAGGGCTCTCAGTCTCTCTTCATAGGGGAGATGCTCAAGTCCCCTAAGCATCCTCTTGGCTCTCCATTGGACTCTCTCCAGCAGTTCTCTGTCTCTCTTGATCTGGGGAGCCCAAAACTGGAAACAGGATTGATGTTAAACAGCAGAAAAATGACCTTGGTTACTTTCTTGTATCATTATCTAAGCTCAGAATCAGAAAGTGTTGTCATTTAACATCACAAATACCGTTTTCTTTTCCAACACAAGTTATTTTAATACCATTTTTAATACCACTTTTAATACCACACAGCCAATACAGTCACTCAAGAAATGCAGAATCTGAGATTTGGCATCTTGTGCTTTTAGAAACACCTTATTCTTTCATTCTAGGTATCTGTGACCTAGAACATAATTTTTCTACATACAGAGCCTAGAACCAAAAGTCTAGAATAGGTCAGGATAATTTTGTCCTGGAAATGCACAGTTTTTACTTTTGACCCTAAAACTAGTTAAGAATGGAAACCTACATTGTAGGATTCCAAAATTCATTCCTCCTACCTCATTTTCTCTTTAACCACTTTTCCTCCCTGAGGAAGAAACCTCTCTCTGTGCTTTCTGTTCTTCTAAATGGTTTGAAAAACCTGATGGTGCTCTTCCTTACATTTCAAACATAGTCAATATTAACAACAAGCTTCTGAAAACCAGGTGGGATTGTGATGGACTTGTGGCTAAGGTGTAGGCAGAGCTATGTAGAAAGCAGAGTTAGAATTACTTGTCCAATATGCAAGTGCAATTTCACCTGTAACCACTTATTTAACAATTCTCAAGAGAATTTAGAATATCTTATTTTTATGTCTCAGCTCTCCCACTTGCTTAGTTATTGTTAATACAATTTCATTGTGTTTCCTATAAAAAAAACTTCTGATAATTTATTTGGATGTTTTTTCTTTGGGGTTTGTTGTTTTGTTCTTTGCATGTTACAGAGGCCTTTACCAAGCACAGAACCTCTTGAATTCCCTTTTCTTAATCTCCTCTCTTTGAAGTGGGACCGTTTTTAGGTCTCCCCCTTTTTATCCCTCTTCTCCCTGCTATTTAGTATTTGTAATCTTTTCAAGGTCTCCTCCTCATTGCTCACACTGTTCACCCTGTTCTGCTTACCACTACATGGTGTCAGTTGCTAACCCAGCACCTCACCAAGCTCTTTGGTTCTTGCCCACTCTTTTGCTGTGCAAGGACGTGGTCATACGCAAAACTTTCCTACTTCTTGCTCTGCCCTTGTTTCATGGCCATTCAGATGGCAATGAAAACCTCATAAAAATCTATTGAGTCATGAAGACTTCATAACCATACATTACTGCTCTCAGAAATTTTGCTATTTGGCAAATGCTTTTAAAAAACCCATGAACTAAATTGTACTTTTTCTTCTAAGCTTCAGAACTTTTGACATCACCCTTCCTCAGAATGCTGGAAGAAATGCCTTCAGTATTGATATTGTTCCAGTCTGTCTTATATTCAGTAGGTTCTCTAATGACAATTTTGGAAGGGCTTTTCACAGAGGCCTTAACAGCAGAGAGCTCAATTTACTGTAATACCAGAAAATCTGGCACCTGGATTTTTATGAGTTCCAGTGTGAGCATATGAGACATTGCTGTGGTTGTTGGTCTTTTCTATGAGCACTGGTTAAGCTCTGAAATCCTGGTCTTATTCAGCCAAGGTGTGAGCATCTCTGCTTGACTCTTTTCTTCACAGGCACCAATTTACTTTAGATTCCATGTGCCTCCAGTGGCAAGAGTGAGACAAAATGAAGGATGGCTAACCCCACTATCATCTAAAGTCCCCCTTGTAGGACTTCCTTTTCTTCATTGATGTTATGGAGACAGCAGTGTCCATGTGCCTAACCTAAACAGCTCAGTAAGGTGGAATGAATTTTTGTCTTCCAGATTAATCTGTTGTTTATTTGTTTTTTGTGCTTGGCTATGTAGGAAGAAGGCCATGAGAAGGTTATTTCATGCAAGATATGTCTGGATACTCCTGTAACCCTTCCAGCCCTCCAGGTCTGACCCCTTTGTGCTTAGATTTCTTTCATCATGGGGTGGCTTGCTGTTGCACTTGATGCTTGGGGTGGTTTTAAGGCTATGCCTTTAATTTCTTTTCAGAGAGTTTGAGCAGAAAAGTAAAAGAATGTAAATAAATCACAATTGGATGTTAGAGAGAAAAATAATGATTATTCTAAACGCTTCCATTGGGAGACAGAAATGTTTAGGAGTCAGTACTCAAAACAAAGTTCAGTCTGTCTGGTGTTTCTCTCATGGGCAGCCTAACGTTTCTCTTCTGGCTTTGCTTTGGAGACAACACACCTGCATACTGACCCTGAGAGCTAAGTTCTAACAGCTTCTCTGCTTCTTGTCTTTTCTTCCTTTTGCCAGGAGGGTCTGGAGAAGGCAGGGAAGGGGGAGGCAGAGAGACAGCTTTCCAGGCTTTGACCAGGAGGGTTTTGTGCTGTTTCTGTTAATTGTACCTATCTGTAAATATTGTAAACACTGCATATTTTGTATATATTAATTGCATTCCATTGTAGACTGTAGTTTTTGCTTGTAAATACAGCTACATTTGCTTCTGAACTGAGCTAGTCTGGTGTTGTTATTGTGGGAGGGAAATTTTAACCCACCACCCTACAACAATGCTGGTTGTAGTATTACAGAACAGCATATTGCTTCTTCCTCTCTTCCTGCTGCTGGCAGGGCTCTTCTGCAGTGGTTTGCTTTCCTCAGTTTTGGGAGGCTCCAGCCTAAGAGGCAGGTACTGCAATCCTCTCCTTTCTGGAGGGATCCTCTTCAATAAAAACCCTGGTCTGACTGAGCCTATTAAAGCTTTTTGGTGGAGAAACATTTAAACAGTGGATCCCATGATCAGGTTTAGGCACAAAGGAGGCCCTGATCAGTTTGCTGCTGGTTTAGGTGTGCAGTTTTTTTTCTTTTGTTGCTATGAACAATCAAGTCAGTGATGGAATATTGGTGCCTTGAGATACAGGCAATGGCAGAGTAGAATTTCATATTAAAATGAGCACCTAAATTTAGCCTCAGCTTCATGTCAGTCCTGTGTTGGCTCTAGTCCTCTAGCTCTTTACTGCATCAGGCCCTTATTAATGAATGCATTGTTTTCTTTCTTTCTTTAAATACCAATTCAATTATTTTGTGTGTGTGTGTGTGTGTTGGAAAAGGTAGGGTTTTTGGTTTTTCCTGAGAGTCATGCAGAGGTCTTGACATTTTAAACACTACAGTGTTGAATGAGTACTACAAAGGAAAGGGCTCTGTGTCTGCTTTACTTACAGTGAACTCATTTCTTCTGCAGAGAACCTGAAATGTGGTTTTTTTTTTTTGTTTGTTTCAATATTGTACCATTTTAATCTTGTGCTTTGGGTCCTTTTAAAGATGATTCTGTTTTGTGCTCCTGTTATCCTGATAACAGTTCGATTAGGAGCGGTTAAAAAAATCAAGATATTTATTTTAATTGCATGCTTATCTTTTGAGGTTGCATTGCAGCACCTAAGGCACATTGGAACAAAAAACTGTAAGGCTGCAACATGTCTTGTCGCATTATACTTACCCTACACCTGATTTCAAATGTAAATTGCACAGCATTTAGCTCTAATGAAAATACTCTAGTGAAGGAAATTGTTAAGATTTTCTGGTGCTCCCCTAGGGGTAATATTAAAACCTCCATTACTAACATCTCACTCTGAGAAGACAAAATGTGCACTGAGAATACAAAAGCTCTGTTGGCATCTAAATGTGTGCCAATTAATTCGCAGTTACAGACCTGCCGATCTGTATGGAGATGTAAAAATAGGACCTGGGAAAGCTATTTAGATCCCTGTATAACAGGGCTCCTTGACCCTGGATTTCTAGTGTTACTTTAATCATGGCATTCTGCTTTCTATTTATTTATATAGTTGCCTCAATGAACAAATTAATAATTATACAGCACATTGACAAACATGCCGAGTAATATTTGCCAGATTTTAAATTAATTTAATTCAAGGGCCACTTCATTTACAGGATTCCTAGGCACATCAAGGAGTAGCTTTTGCTTCATTGCTATTCAGATTACACCAAGATTTCTCATCATTTTTCTCTCTCCTTTTCTCTCTCTCTCTCTCTCTCTCTCTCTCTCTCCCTTCACTGAGGAAGACAATTTAACTTGGTTTTCCAGTTACTTTCAGGCAGATGGAAGACAGGTAAATGATAGATAAACAGAAATGTAGATAAATGCATGGGTGACATACATTTAGAGAGATAATGATTTTTATTAGGAAAAAAAGGAAAACAATTAGGTAGCGCTAACACCTCATCTTTATTTTCCCATTACTTCCAATCTGCAATCTCTCTTTTTTTTTCTTTTTTTTTTCTTTTTTAAATTTCCCCCCCCCCCCTCCATCTACAAATTTCCTTTGGAAATTATTTTAATTTCAAGTCTGTCTTGTGATTCTGTGGAGGAGTGTTTCCATGTTGAACATCAACTCAGCCACGCAGAAGTGCCATGCTCTGTATTGTTTGTCAACAGAAACTTGATGCTAGGACCAGCAGCTGGCTTGAACTGCAGTGTTTGAATTGACAAATGTCCTATGGCAGGCAACTTGAACTCTTTTAAATGAAGGCTGTGTCATCTGAGCAGAGGGAAGGAGATGGTCATCAGTCTTTAAAAACATTCCCTTCCCTTTCTCCATCGTTTCATTGTAAAAGGAAATTCAGAGGAAAGTGCTGCTTTTATTTATTAGTCTTCTCTTTCTGCTTCCCTCATCATGACTCTGTGGAAGAATTAGGACAAATTCTTATGTGAAAAAGGTTTTTTTTTTTTTCCTTAAGAGGTGGCAGATTGCTATATTGACCAATACACAGCTAAGTTCCTGTGTGATCTGGTATAGGTGCTCCTGCTCTGGCAGGGGAGGTTGGACTGGCTGATCTTTCAAGGTCCCTTCCAACTCCTAACATTCTGTGATTCTGTCACTTGATGCTTGGGAGAACAAACCAACACCTACCTCACTACAACCTCCTTTCAACTAGGTGTAAAGAGTGATAAGGTCTCCCCCTCAGTTCCCTTTTCTCCAGGCTAAATGACCTCAGTTCCTTTAGCTGCTCCTCATAGGGCATAGGTCTATTCTTCAGACCCTTTACCAGTTCTGTTTCCCTTCTCTGGTCCTGTTCCAGCACCTCTATGTCTTTCTTGTAGTGAGATGCCCCAAACTGAACAACACCAAAGACAACATTTTAACCAAATGCTTATTTTAAGGAGGTGGTGGAAGCCCCATCCCTGGAGATTTTTAAGGCCAGGCTGGATGTGGCTCTGGGCAACCTCTTCTAGTGTGAGGTGTCCCTGCCCATGGCAGGGGGGTTGGAGCTGGACGATCCTTGAGGTCCCTTCCAACCCTAACAATTCTATGATTCTACTTTGCGTGAGGCCACTTAAAAAGGCAGAATAACAGCAGCTGAAAAGATGCAAGAGTGGTGTTAGGGAGATAAAAGAAGACGGCGAAGGAAACCGAGAAATCATTTTTATACCTTCGACATGGGCCACCTTTAGGAGACTTGAGTTATCAGTGAATTGAGAGGCTCTTCTGAGAGGCAAGGAATAGCTGTGCTTCGTGTCAGAACGGCAGCCTTTCACTCTTACATCTGAGCAACTCTTTTTATAGGTAAAATTGCTGTAGCTAGCACGATTATCACTGTTCACCGCTGCAGTCGGCGTGCTGCTGAATGTGATAATGAGCGATGTCTTTTTTCCCATCACTTCAATGCAGGTATGCAATTTATTCCACCAGTAAACACTATTATAATGTAAAATTTAGAATACAATATCTTTCAGTGCCAGTCAGAGTGATGTTTGAAGGAACTCAAATGTGTCTGCTGTGTATCAAAGCAAACAAACCCTACCTTAACAACAAAGTTGCTTACTTGGCAAAATGGTGCAGCTGCCTTGCTTTGCTGGCTGGGTGTGTGTAGGTTAGTGGCAACTGGATTGCTGTGGCCCCAGATTCCCTCTGCCCTTCTGTGCAATTTAAAGAGCATTATAAATACCAAAGGAAGTGGGCATCACCAGGTCACTTATTGGGCCATTTGGAGCATTAGGGTTACCTTACAATATCCCACCCCAAGGTCAGCACAGCTAATTACCCTCCATGTCATTAGCCAGATAAACTGTCACATTATTCCTGCACGTGGAGGTTGGCAATACAAATAAACACTTTCTGCTGTGTGTATGTGTGTGGGGGTAGTGTTCTTTCTTTCAAGGGCTTTTAGATGATATTCCAAATAATTCCTAATCATTTAAAAGCCTTTTAAAGAACAGGCTCTTCTTCCAATAATTGACAGGCAAGACAATACCAGAGGGGGAGGTGAGGTGGAGAGGGGCGGAGGTGTAGATTGCTCTCTATAAAAGCCTCTAAATTATGTTGTCAAAAATTATAGCAACATTTTTTTTTTCCTCTTTTGCTCAAAACCCTTGAAAGATCACACTCCTCTAGTCTCAGACTCCTGGCTTTTGTTTGTTTTGTGCAACCAACCTAAAAACTTATGTTATGATGTTTCTTGTAATTGGTAGTACTTGTTGAATTCAAAATCAGCCTAGGACCAGGAACCCAAAAGTGTGACTAAAAATGTTGTCTCTACCATTGTTACACAGAACTACAAGAATATAAATGGTTGGTGGTGTCTGTGATGTGTAGGGTCTGTGCTTTTGACTTGGTCACTTCCCATTCTTTGCTAGGTTTTCTTGTGAAAAGTGAGCTGTCTGGAGATTGTGCTGAAGGCTGTTGTGATTAGACACTTTTAACAGTGGGGAAGCCACTGACCATCCCCTTTTCCATTGGGAGTGGTCTCCATTGAGGCAAACATTCAGCAACTTGCTAAACATACTGTAAAAGTGTTCAGTTTGCTGAATTACCCTCACATCTCTCATGAAACTGCCTCCAAAGCAGGAGTCTTAATGGCTCAGCATTTCAATTCAAACATCTTGATTGTTGCCTTCTCAGTAAACCTGCCAGGCTAGAAATTTCCTGAGAAACTTTTTTTCTTCTTTTCCTTTTTTAAAATTTTATTTTTCTCTTTCTCTTTTTTTTTTTGCTTTTCTCTTTTTCTTTTTCTTTTTCTTTTTCTTTTTCTTTTTCTTTTTCTTTTTCTTTTTCTTTTTCTTTTTCTTTTTCTTTTTCTTTTTCTTTTTCTTTTTCTTTTTCTTTTTCTTTTTCTTTTTTTGTTTCTTTTTCTTTTTGTTTTTCTTTTTCTTTTTCTTTTCCTTTTCCTTTTTCTTTCTTTTTATTTTTCTTATTTTTCTTCTTTTTTTCTCTTTTTCTTTTTTCCTTTTCATTTTCTGTTTCATTTTCCTTTTTTCTCCTTTTTCCTTTTTTCCCTTCTTTTTTGTTTTCTTTTCTTACTGTCTCTTAGGCATTGATTGTTGCAGTAACAATGTGGTATTGTATCTCCTCTGGTCATTTCACAGTAAAATAATTTATCCTAGAAGTAAGAAGGTAGAAAATGTAATTAAGTTGCTCCTTGAACATTTCAATGTATTTCTTTTTTTTCAGGGTATTTATTCTCCACAGCATGCCAAGCTGCAATTAGTTTCTTGCTGTAGTCATCATGTCTCATACAGCCTGTATAGCTCAAGCATTTCAGAATTGAAGATGCACTTTGAACATGACATGAAATACAACCAGGTTTTCTGCTTGCTGTCCTACATTATCACTCTCCCTTCATAAAAGACAATAAACCTTCCACAAAAATCTGTCTGTCTGCCTAACATCTGTCTTCCACATCCTAAATACAGAGTAAACCTCAGTAGCTTGTGTGTGGTTTTCAGCTTCGGAACACACAGTGAACAAGCAACTCTTCAAAAAATGGCTGAGAAAAGAACAAATCCTTTCCATAAACATGAGGGAAAGAGTGAGTTGCTCTTTTAGCTTTTGGTGTTCAACTCTGCAGTAAACATTGCATCCTGTAGTGCATTATGGCATCTGTCTACTAGCAGGGCTGGTTAAAAAGGAAGGGTAAATCATGCTGTTGTCATCTGTCAACATTTTAATAAAGCAACAGTATTTTTATTATTTTTAAGAAACCTTCCTAAGAGTAACCTGTGTGCTGTTAAAGGTCATACTATGTATGATCTGCAGGAGCTGAAAATCCTGATGTGGTCAACAAGTTGATGAATAGACTGCAATCACTCCTAGCTTCAAGACAAGAAAGAATTTGGCCTGGAAACCTGCTGAAGGAAGAGATCTGGAACTTTGAAGCCTGTTTTTATCTACTCAAGCGCCAAGATAATAAAACATGGTGTTTCCAAAACACCTGAATGAATATTTCTTTATCTTCATTTATCTCGACTGTGTTACCTGTAGAAAAGAATTTGCTATCAATCTATGACAAATGGTAACTTTCAATCTAGTGAGTGATTCCTCCCTCTCAAGAAAGGGTCATGAGAATCTGCAAGTAAGGGATTACGATCAAGAAAGTACTTCTTGTGTGATGAGAGTGCTTCTAATATGGTGCTATAATCATATGTAGAGTGTTACCAAATAATTTGCCTTTGCTGCAGCTCTTACAACAGAAACTAAAAGAAGGAGTAATAATTTGTGTCTGCTACACGTTGCAAGGTGTTGCCAAACAGATAACCTGTTCAGAACCAGGATCTCCTGCTGCTCAACTCCATGGACAATGGGGTTTTAATCGCTGAGGCACTTACAGCAGTGTATAGATTCAGACTGTGCATGGAGGTGCTCCAGCACTGGTAGAAAGGCAGTAACTGCTCTTTGAATAGCACTTACACTGTATTAGCTACTGGAGGCAAGCGGTTGCTTGTTTCTTTTTCTTTTGCAAGAACACCACTTTTCTGTGCCATAAATCCTGTTCATGACTTATACTTTGGTGCCTCATTCAATTTTTTTTTTGTTTGTTCCCAGTGTATTTCTTAAATAAACCAACTATGTTATTTTTTGTCACTGGAGATGGATCACAGGATCACAGGATGTCAAGGGTTGGAAAGGACCTCTGGAGATCAAGTCCACCCCCCCTGCCAGAGCAGGACCAGAGAATCTAGCACAGGTCACACAGGAATGCATCCAGATGGGTCTTGAAAGTCTCCAGAGAAGGAGACTCCACAACCTCTCTGGGGAGCCTGTTCCAGTGCTCTGTGACCCTCACAGTGAAGAAGTTTCTCCTCATGTTGAGGTGGAACCTCCTGTGCTGTAGTTTATATCCATTGGCCCTTGTCCTATCCCAGGGTGCAACTGAGCAGAGCCTGTCCCCTCCCTCTTGACACCCAGCCCTCAGATATTTATAAACATTTATTAAACCCCTTCTCAGTCTTCTCCTCTCCAGATTGAAAAGCCTGAGATCTCTCAGCCTGGGGAGAAATGTGAGCTCACTGTCAGCCATTAGCTCTGATATAAAGGAGGTCTTCCATCAGAAATAATAAAGGAAGTAAAACTCAATGCCATGTTAAATCACTCAAAAGCTTTCAAAATGATTAACCAGCAGGGTGAGCTGTTTCTTTAGTAAGAATCCCCTGCTGATCAAGATGAGAAGAGGATATCTACATTTCTCTTCTTTAGATTAGGAGTCTATGAACAAGATCAAACCCAAGAAATGTTACTTACTGGAATAAAATTTAAAAGACACTATAGGAAATTACTCTTTGTTGCCCCCTAGAAGGCTTTTGTTGCAACTGTTTTTATACCTTTTACCTACCAGGAGGCAAACAAATAATTTCAATAGTTAATAACTCCTCTTGCCTGAATTATTCCCCTTTTGTGTGTTGCTTGACTGGTAGCTCATTGGACCTCTTGGCAAAAACTGGAGCAACAAGTTCTTTACCATGAGGGTAGTGAAACACTGGAACAGGTTGCTCAGGGAGGTGGTTGGATTGAATATCTCCATCTCTGGAGATATTCAAGCTGAGGCTCGACAGGGCTCTGGGCAACCTGATCTGGTAGAGGATGTCCTTGTTTGCTGCAGAGGTGGTTGGACTAGATGACTTTTGGAGGTCCCTTCCAATCCAGACCATTCTCTGATTCTATAAACTTGGCTTGGTGCAATGTAGTCTGTAGGTAGATACTTAGATCTTTCTGGAGTCAAATGTCTTTCCACCAGTATCAGTTAGGCAAGCCTCATATGTCAAGGCTGTGGAAAGCTTGAGTGGAGCAACCACATCTGCCATTCCCTCCTTCAGCTGCATTGACAGTGGGGAGAATTCAGCTTTTGAGTAGAGATTCAGCTCTTCAGTTCCCATGAACAAGGAGGAAAGATTCCCTATGTGATTGGTGATGGGTGACAAGACAAAGTGCACCATGAGAAACACAGCTGGTAGTACAGAGGATGAGAGTCACACAGCCCACAGCATCCAGTAAGGGCAGTTCACTTCTTTCATTGCTGCATATATCAGATACCTGGATTTGTATTTCTGTAGAGGGCAGGAGGCTCTTCCTGAATATATTTGACTTTCATCATTAATGTGATGGTTGTTTTTATACATGGTTATTTTTATACATGGGTTTGATACCCACTCACTTAAGGGTACATTCCCTGTGTCTTGCAAAACGCCCACCAAAATCTTCACTTGGGCAAGGGCTTCAGAAGGTGGAATATTTTTGGTTGAACTGGAAAGTAGGAGGTTCTCCAGGAGTGGTTAGGAGATGGAAGATATGGATAGATCTCTCTCTCTGCTCCCCTGCTTCCTGCACACTGTGGCTGGTCAGAACCTCAGAACCTTAGCAGCAACAGGAATTTGTGGCAGGACTCTGACATGGGAGCTGCACTGGAACTTCTCATGACACCCATTTTGTTCAAGAATCAATATTTCACAGAATCACAGAATTAACCAGGTTGGAAAAGACCTTCGAGATCCTCAAGTCCAACCTACCACCCAACACCATCTGATCAACTAAACCATGGCACTGAGTGCCTCATCCAGTCTTTTTTTTAAACATTTCCAGGGATGGTGACTCCACCACCTCTTTGGGCAGCCCATTCCAATGGCCAATCTCTTTCTGGGAAGAATTTCTTCGTAACATCCAGCCTAAACCTCCCCTGGTGCAGCTTGAGACTGTGTCCTCTTGTTCTGTTACTGGTTGCCTGGGAGAAGAGACCAATCCCCACTTGGGTACATTTAGCCCCTTCTAAGCTATATGTCTGCAAATCCAATGTGGTTCAGCAATCCTGCTTATCAATGAGTCAGAGAGGGTTGATATCCATACCACTGTGCTCAACAGAATATACAGGCTGTGTTCTGTTCACATAGTCTATGTGAAGCTTTCTCTTGAGTTCTTAAACCACTTTCAGGATTTTCAGAAGTGAAAGCTTTTAACACGCTCAGATATTTTAAAAACACATTACTCTTTGGACCTAACTTGTGAGTGTCTCTTGCACCTGGGTAAATGTAATGCTCCAAATACATTACTGAGTGATTGTTGCTGTGGTTTGTTTCATTTAGGCAGTTTTTACGTTGCCATTTTCAGTTCTGTGGCTGGTAAAATGAGATCCAATGGATAAATTAACTGCTGGATGATAACAGTACTAATCAGTGGTCAGATTGTTTGGCTGTTGTTCATATCAAGGAAGACCTTCACCATGTGAGCCACAAATTTTCCAGGTTTAACTGTGTGTTGGAATCATAGAATCGTAGAATTGTTAGGGTTGGAAGGGACCTCAAGGATCATCCAGTTCCAACCCCTCTGCCAGGCACAGGGACACCTCACACTAGAGCAGGTTGCTCACAGCCACATCCAGCCTGGACTTAAAAACCTCCAGGGATGAGGCTTCTACCACCTCCCTAGGGAGGCAACCTGTTCCGGTGTCTCCCCACCCTCATGGTGTAAAACCTCTTCCTAACATCCAGTCTGAATCTACCCACTTCTAGTTTTCCTCCATTCCCCCTAGTCCTATTGCTATCTGACATCCTAAAAAGTCCCTCCCCAGCTTCCTTGTAAGCCCCCTTCAGATACTGGAAGGCCATTTGGAGTCTCATCAGAGTCTCTGGTGGCATCTGGGTTGGCTTTGTGAACATTCCAAGTGCTCACTTATTATGGGTTTGTTGAGTGTGTTCTGACTGCATTTTAAAATGAGGGATGGCCTCTTCCAACCCCTGACAGTCCAGGATAAGAAAACCTGAACAATGTATAAGCCATGGGGACTAATGTTTCCAGAACAACTTTCTGACATAGCCACTATGTTACATTTTGGAGGTGGACTGCCAAATATTGAACCTTATGAATCTGATTTTCACCTCTCATTGGAAAAAAAAAAAAGTCAGAAAGGGAATATGTTCACTTCCCCCCTCCCCTGTTTTCTTTCTTTCTTTCTTTTTTTTTTTTTTTTCCTGTGATGCAGAATTTCAGATTTTCATTAAATTAACTCAAGGATTTTTAAAAACATATTATTCTAAATAGAAATTATTGATTCTTTTCTAAACCGTTTTAGAAGCTAAATTTCTTGGCTCCACATCAAGGCCTCCAATTTATATTTGTGTTTTGTTTACAAGAGTTTTATAAAAGCTTTTTTTTTTTTTTTTTTTTTTTTTTTTTACACATTAATTGTTAGCCTTTCAGAGTAGCTTTCCTGGTATGGTTTCATCTCAGATGATCAGCATTATAATTATCACCTCAAGTTTAGCCTCAGCAATGGTACTGATATAGAACATTACATCCTGAATGCTCACTTTAAATTATAACCATTTTGACAGCTGTGCTGCTTATCATTATCTAAGGGAAGCAAATGTGTAGGGTATTCAAGAGTGAGTGCTGATGTTTTTCAGCCCAGTCACTTGGAAACTAAGCTTTTTGTCAAGCACAAACTGAACTGGTTCCCTGTATATTCTCCCAGTACTTTCCTTTGCTCAGTTATGGAGCACAGGCTGGTTTCCTATAAAGGTGTCATATAAAGGGGTACTAATTCAGGATTCACTTGGTGTTATGGCAGTGAAACCTCTGCAGCACCTCTGTGACTTCTGAAGAGAGCCAATGAAAGGTAATAGCACTTTTGAGGAGCTGTGCAATGTTCATGTTACTGTGGTGGCTGAGACCAAGATGCTGATGCTTCTGAATACACTGGGGCTCTTTGTGCCTTGCCAGTTAAAAAACCCCAAACAAACATTTCAAATGTGTGTAGCAGAAACACTGAGTGATTTCAGACTCTCTGGGTGAAGCTGCTGATAATTACCACATTACTAAAGCAGGTAATTGTATTAGATGTGTTATACTTGACAAGTGCCTGATAAGTATGAGCTGATCAAATCTAGTCCAGCTTATTGGCTAGGAATTGTGGAATGAACTGGGTGGGAAAGGACATTTAAAGGTTGTCTTGTTCAACTACCCTGCAGTAAGCAAGGAGGTAGAATCATAGAATCATAGAACATTAGAGGTTAGAAGGAGCCTCCAGAGATCGTCCAGTCCAATCCCCCTGCCAAAGCAGGATCACCCAGGGGAGTCTGCACAGGAATGCATCCAGGTGGATTTGGAAAGTCTCCAGAGAAGGAGACTCCACAACCCCCCTGGGCAGCCTGTTCCAGGCCTCTGTCACCCTCACTGTAAAGAAGTTTCTCCTCATGTTGGGTTGAAACCTTCTGTGTTCAAATTTGTATCCATTGTTCCTTGTCTTGTTATGGCACACCACCAAAAAGAGCCTGGCCCCCTCCACTTGACACCCACCCCTCAGATATTGATAGATATCCCTAATTAGATCAGGTTGCTCACAGCCCCATCAAGCTTGACCTCATTTTGCTGAAGGACAGAAGCCAATACTTTGAGACTCTGCCCACTTTGGTCCTCTGAGGCTGCTCAGGTGGCTATGAGAAAAAGTGAAATCAGAGGAGTTGGTAGAATGCTATAAGATTGGAAACGTGGACTTTGTAAAAAGTGGTAAAATGTAAACAAATCACTACTGGGTGTAAAAAACAAAATAATGATAGTTCTAAACAATCCCATTGGAGAGTTATCTACCATAAGAATTAGTGTGGTAAATAATTTCTTCTCTCTTCTCCCCTCTTTGCTCTGGGGGAGATTAACTTGCTTCTGCTTGACCTTGGCTGCATTGTTTTAGCTAAGTCTAACAAAATATCTCTCTGCTCCTTTCCCTTGTCCCTTTTGTGTACAAGGGCGCAATGAAGGGGCAGGGATAGAGTAGCTTCCCCTGGTCTTTGGCCAGGGAGGGGGTCCTTGTGCTGTTTATTAGTTGTAAATACCTGTAAATATTGTAAACACTGTATATTTTGTACATATTCCTTGCATTCCATTGTAGATTGTAGTTTTGCTTGTAAACACAGCTTTCATTTGCTTCCAACTGAGCTGCTCTGGCAAAGTTAATGCTGGAGGGGAAGTTTCAACCCATCACAGTAGTTTACCTCATTTTGATTTAGAGAAGGGGGACAGAATTTGGCATGAGCAACAAACCTGTACAAAGTCATTTGTCAAGTTCAGCTGGCATGAGTGTGATGTCCTTGAAAGGAGACTGCTTCACCTCTTACATACTCTGATAGGAGGAGAGGCTGCTGTTGCAAATCTAAAACACTGAGGAAGACAAACAGTGCGAACAGCTGGCACTAGCTTCCAGGGAAAACACAGGAGTGTGCCAAGACAGGAGTACAGCATATACAAATTATTTTGACTCTGTAGGTTTTCCTGTATTGATTGTGCCAAAAGTTCTTACTGCTTTTTCATCATCTTACTGAAAATCTTGGACACTGTAAGGTGCATGGTCAGTAGATGGCAGCAAGTCATTTAGCCTGACTATTACCTCTTTTGGCCAGTCCTCTCTACACAGTCAATGCTCCTCTGTGCCCTTTAAGAAAATACTTCCTTTCCATCTTCTTTTCAATTTTAGAGGCTGCAGTGAATGTGTGAAGCAAGGACAATTATTCCTGTTTCATCAAACAAACATACTGTGGCATATATCTATTGTGTCTGGTTTTAAACCCCATAACATTATAGTTTAATCTCCATGTTTCCTTGGCCCAAGGGATATAGATCCCTTTCAGACTGGGTCCAGAATGATCTAGTGGTTTCCTGAGGAAACACTTTACCAAGGTGCAGTGGAGGAGCCAGTGTTAGAGGGGTACTCCTTCTATAGCAGGAGCTCCCCCATAATCACCTTGTGTGGTTTGTGACTGTGAGTGAGACTGTCAGGAAGAGAAAGTTAGTACCTGAATTTATTAAATGAAAAAAAGGGAATTAGTTCTTCTAATAAAGTTGTAGCCAGAAATACTCCTTCCAGGAACTGTAGTAAGAGCTCATTATATTATCCACACTGACAATACTTCACAAAAGAAGTTTTCATCTCTTAGTTCAGTGTAGGAGCTTTAACACCAGAGCTTTCTCCAGTCCTAGTCCTATCTCTAACATTAAACTCTTGTGCAGAGATGGGAAGATTTCTTGATTAAATGTGTAGGAGTCTATAAACCAGACTAGTAAACGACCCACTACCTACTGTAGGAATGTATAAAACAAACCATACATGACCCACTACCCACTCTTTCTTCTCTGTAATCTTTATTGCTCCCTGATATTCCAATATGACTGTCTTAGAGCAAGAAATTCCTGGGAAGGAAGAAGAGGGAAAGGCATATTGGTTTTGCTATTAACCTCTTGCAAAGCTAATTGTGGTTATAATGGAAAATAATTATTTTCTCTGTGATGTGGCAGCATCAAGCAATGTGGGAATCATTATCAGACCTTGAAATGTGCTAGGACTACTTCTTTGCTGAGTAATTAGTGTTCTGCTTTGAGCTGATATATGCTTGATAGTTATAGTGACAGTATTGACACCCTTTAGGGTTCTTACTGCAAGGAGAGATTTGTTTGAGAAAGGAGAGATAATGTCACACGTTAAAATGAAAGGTTTGATGAGAAAACCTTGGGTTTCACAGTTTATTTAGCATCACAGTATCTCAGTATATCAGAGGTTGGAAGAGACCTCAAGAGATCATCAGGTCCAACCCCCCTGCCAGAGCAGGAGCACCTAGGGTAGTCTGCACAGGAATGCATCCAGGTGGGTTTGGGAAGTCTCCAGAGAAGGAAACTCCACAACCTCTCTGGGCAGCCTGTTCCAGGGCTCTGTCACCCTCACTGGAAAGAAGTTTCTTCTCATGTTGAGGTGAAATCTTCTATGTTCAATTTTGTATCCATTGTTCCTTGTCTTATCACTGTGATAAGACAAGGGCATTTATTTTAGAGTGTGAGAAGTATGTTTTACATCTTCTTTTTATTGTATGTGTGCATGCAGGTATCTTGCTTCATAGCTATTCTTAGGGATTCAATACCTCAAGGTCTATAAACCCAGGTGATACAAAGAGCATTTGAAAACATAATCAGTTTTTTCTTACATACCTAGAGTACCAATACTAACCCAGCCAAGACTGGAAGATCCTCAGGCTTCTATTAGAAATGCTATGACCAACAGGACCAGGGAGGTGATTGTCCACCTCGAGTATTGTGCTCAGTTTTGAGCACCTCAATACAAGAGAGATGTGGAGGTGCTGGAGGCAGTGCAGAGGAGTGCAAGGAAGCTGTGAAGGGCCTGGAGAAGAAATCTGATGAAGAGTGACTGAAGGAGATGGGGATGGTTAGTTTGGAAAAGAGGAGGCTGAGGGCAGACCTCATTGATTTCCACAACTACCTGAAAGGACGTTGTAGAGAGGCTGGTCCTGGTCTCTTCTGCCAGGTAATTAGTGATAGAACAAGAGGGAATGGCCTTAAGCTGTGACTGGGTAGGTTTAGACTGGACATTTTCCCAGCAGGAGTGGTCAGGCATTGGAATGTGCTGCCCAGGGAGGTGGTTGAGTCACCAACCATGGAGGTGTTTAAAGGTGGTTTGGATGTAGTGCTTGGGGATCTGGTTTAGGGGTGAGCCTTGTAGAGCAGGGTTATTGGTTGGACTTGGTGATGCTGAGGGTCTTTTCCAACCTGAATGTTTCTGTGATTAACTTAGGACCCTTGTGAGCAGAATAATTATTAATATGCTCATATTGTTGATGAGTAAATTAGGCACAGAGCATGTCTGTAATACTGCAGGGAATACAGATAACTCATGCTTGACCAGCTTGGTAAAATGCTATGATGAAATGTCTGCTTTGCTAGGTGAGAGGGAAGTAGTGGATACTGTTTACCTTGATTTCAGTGAGGCTTTCAGCACTGTCTCCCACAAGATCCTCGTAGATAAGCTGATGAAGTACAGGCTGAATAAGCAAACAGTGAGCTGGATTAGAAATGGAATGGATGGGCCCAGGGTGTTGATCAGTGGCATGAAATCAGAGGCCAATAACCAGTAGTGTACCCCAGGGGTTGATACTGTGTTGAGTCCTGCTTAACATCTTTGTTAATGATCTGGATGATGTGGCATGCTGTGACCTCAGCAAGCTGACACAAAACTAGGGGAGGTGTCTGGAGAATGCTGCCATCCAGAGGGCCCTCATCAGGCCGGAGAAATGGACCTTCTCTGACCCCCCACATTGTATTTTTAAGATAATTCCTGTGGGGGATTCTGCCTTCTGTAAGTTTGGGATTTTGATTCTCTCTTTTTCTCCCACCCTCTCCTTCTGACCCTTTCTTCTCCTCTATCTGTGCTGCCTCTGCCTGGCTCTTTTCCCTTCAGTGATGCAGTCAGCTACTTGTTAATCAAGTCTGAGAGGTTAAGGGACTGGAGCATCTTTCCTGTGAGGAAAGGCTGAGGGACCTGCACTGTTCAACTCAGCTTGACTCTCTGTTTAGTGCTCCTGAGTCTGCTGCTTCTTCTTACCAACTCTTCATATTCTGAAGACCTTCTCTCTAATCATCAGCTTCTCACTCTTCAGTCTTGCCACTGGCAATGTCAAGATTTGGGTACCATTGCCAAAGACTGATCTCTGCCCTTTCTTCTAGTGACTGGTTACTGATTACTTTGCTGCTGTACCATAGCCTCTCCTTAAAGGTCTTGTTCCTCTCTTTCTGGACAGGGTTAGTATATCAGTTTCTGCTCTTCATCTCCCAGTTCTCTTCTCATAATGATGAAAATGTTTGTGTGTGACCAGGAGTCTTGTAGCTGACCTGATATTGCTTGTGTGGTTTACATTGTTTTTTAACACATTTGTTGTATAACCTAAGGGCCTGAGTCCTTATCTTGGTCTTCTCCCCTTTGAAGAGAGACTGAGAGCCCTGGGGCTGTTTAGTCTGGAGAAGAGAAGACTGAGAGGGATCTGATCAATGTCTATCAATATGTGAGGGGTGGGTGTCAAGTGGAGGGGGCCAGGCTCTTTTGGGTGGTGCACAGTGATAAGACAAGGAACAAAGGGTTCAAAATTGAACATAGAAGATTTCACCTCAACATGAGGAGAAACTTCTTTCCAGTGAGGGTGACAGAGCACTGGAACAGGCTGCCCAGGGGGGTTGTGGAGTCTCCTTCTCTGGAGGCTTTCCAAACCCACCTGGCTGCATTCCTGTGCAGACTACCCTAAGTGATGCTGCTCTGGCAGGGGGGTTGGACCTGATGATCTCTGGAGGTCCCTTCCAACCTCTGATATCCTGTGAGACTGTGATAGATCTGCTTGAGTAGACCTCCAGGCTGCTTCTACAGTACAGCCATTAGATTAATTGTTCTTTTTATTTTAATGCAATGAGCATGTAAATTTAGAAGCAGCCTCAAATAATTTGCAGCCCAAACAGGGATTCTGGAAAGAGGGAGTTAGGGAAAGAGGGTTATCCATAATACTGAAATATGAGGAACCTTCCTATTGCCTCTGACAGTCCTTCTGGCTTTTTCAAGGGCTGGGTCAATGCTTAATCAAGCACCGTTCCCAGGAAAACTAACAGGCATGAAGCACATGCATTGGCTTATAGTGTACACAGATAAGGATGCTCGTGAAATTTGGTGAGGTTGGAACCCAGTTTAAGAGTAATCTTACTGACCACTGGATGTCACTGCGACACTGCAGGAATGAAAATTAAGGACAGGCTGTTCAAAAACATCCAAAGGATTTAAGAGCACAAGTCCTTATCACCATCATTTCAACTTCAAATCCATCCTGTTATGGCTTTTGGTAATTTCCCCTAAATGAGTTGGGAGCTGACATCCCACTGGTGTACAATGAGCTTTAATTTTGAGAGTTAGGCACTTTAGTCTATCAAAAAGGTGTGTCAGATAATGTGTAACTAAAAAGCCAAACTAATAAATGAAGTGTTTCTCTCAGTGAATTCTCACAAAGGGCTGTGCTTGTACTGTTTTCTGTATTGCTAGAATGCAGGTTTTGATGAGAAATTACATTAAATTGATTGTTCAGATAAAAAAAAATGCAGGACTGGAGGAAGTTTCAAGAGCTCAGTCATCTTCCCTACCACAGAGCTGGAATCCCATAATGTCAATGCTAATTTAATTTGCTCTTACCAGCTGCAGCAATTTCATAACCTCATTTAGAAAACAAACCCTATTTTTTTTTTTTTTACTGTAACATTTAGATCATGATTTCCAAACTTTTCCCCTTTGTTCCTCCCCTTTACAAAGTTGCAAAGAAAGCAAATTAAGTGTTTTAAGGTCATGTAATAATGCCACACAAAGAAGCCTATGAAGACATTAAATAGCTGTGTTATGTGGTAATAAAAAAATAGATGAATTCTACCAAGTAAGGAAAAGAGCAGTGTGGGACACTGGAATACTCAGCCCACACCAGAAAATGGAAACCTAACAAATGAAAGCATCTACATTCAGTAGATCACTCAAATGCAAGACAATTCTTTCACCTTTAGATAACTGAAAGGAAACCTCACTTGGAGAGCTGTGTTAAAAACAGGTTGCCCAGGAAGGTACTTGAGGCCTCATCCCTGGAGATATTCAAGGTGAGGCTTGACAGAGCTCTGGGCAACCTGAACTAGCTGAGGATGTCCCTGCTTGCTGCAGAGGGGCTTGGACTAGGTGACCTTTGGAGCTCCTTCCCAACCCAGACCATTCTATGATTCTATGAAAATGCTGCTGCTGAAAACAGAGCATTCACTGTGGCAAGACCTGTGGGACTTAAATTGTGGATGAATCATAATTAGAATTATAGAATTACAGAATTACAGAGTTACAGAACTATAAAATCACCTGGATTGGAAGGGACCTCTCAAGGTCATCTAGTCCAACCCCCTGTAGTGAGCAGGGACATCCTCAACTATCAAGTTTGCACTTCAGTTACAGTTGTGGCCATTAGGGTTTGTATTTGTGTGTATACTCAGTGCAATCAGTTCACTCACCCCTCTCATGGCCCAGAAACATCCAAATACAGAGTGGCTTGAGGCAGCAGGCCAGCTTGAAAACATTCACAGCTAAATAATTGACTGTTACAAGTAGCCCATTTGGGTGAGAAGTTTAGGCAGTCCTTGAAATTCCCTGAGGCAGCTCCTGATGTGTGTAGCCCTATTTTTTTTTTTTTTAAGGCTTAAATGTGTTGATTAACATCCTGGATGGAGTGAACCAAAGACATGTCTAGGTGGGTCCCACTGCAGAAGTGATTGAATCCTACCTAGATAAGACATTTGTGAATAGTAAATGGAAGTGTTTTTTGTCTTGCAAAAATGGTTTCTGATCCATGGCAAAACAGTCAAACAGCAGCTTTTTCTTTGCTTGTTTGGTAGGTGCATGTGGCAGCTGTAGGCTGCTGCCTGGGAAATTTCTCACAGATCCTGAGGAGAAAGTGGTAGAATGTAAATAAACTACCATTGGATGTAAAGGGAAACTAATGATAAGGTCTAAATAATCCCATTGGTCTGATAACTAACATAAAGTCAGTTGTGTAAACTATTCTGTCTCTTTTTTAGCTTCTTTGCTCTAGCTGATGCTAGCTGGTGGCTTTTGCTTGGCTGGTGCTGACCGTGGCTGCATTCTGGTTGTGGCTAAGTAACTAAGAAGCTACTCTCTGCTCTTTTCTCTTTTCCCTTGTACAGTGGGGAAGGGGGTGGAGAAGGGGAAGCTCTTGGTGACCCCCTGGTTTTGTCCAGGGCTGGGGTCCTTGTTTTGTTTATAAATTGTAAATATATGTAAATATTGTATATTTTGTATATATTCCTTGCATTTCATATTTCTAGATTTTAGCTGGCTTGTAAATGCAGCTTCACTTGCTTCCATTTGAGCTGGTCTGGCTCAAATTTATGTTGGGGATAGTTTCTCCAAATTAGTTCATAGAATCATAGAATCATAGACTCATAGCATCAACCAGGTTGGAAGAGACCTCCAAGATCACCCAGTCCAACCTATCACCCAGCCCTAAGCAATCAACCAGACCATGGCACTAAGTGCCTCATCCAGTCTTCTCTTGAACGTCTCCAGTGATGATGACTCCACCATCTCCCTGGGCAGCACATTCCAATGGGCAATCTCTCCCTCTGTGAAGAACTTCCTCCTAAAAGCTGTGTGTGTGTGTGTAATTCCAACCCACCACAGTGCAGCACAAATACAATCATCCTTTCCACGTGTAAGGGCTTTTCTTTAGCTTTTTCCTCCTTTTCCAGTCTCACCTGATGCTAGAGTAACAGCTCTTAGAGGTCTCAATGGGGCATGTGCTGGAAGCTCTCCTACATACAGAAAGAGCAGCTTAGTTTAAGAGCCCTTAGAGAGGTATGGAGGCAGAGAGTCCTTGGGTGGTCCTTGGGATTGTACTCCAGCACTGAGTCAGAGCATGAGCTGTTTCATTACACTGTGCACTACAGGGACATAGGTACCTGTTTTCCTGCATAAGGAATGAGTGAGTGAGCTAATTAATCATTAATTTCATGCCTCTCAAGCGTGAAGTTGTCTGACACTCACAAAGCCAAGGAGTTGGCTCTGCTCTCCTTTACACCTTGTTTAACCTAATGAAACAGCAATGCATTTTTAAAATTTTATTTTAATATAGAAGAGAGCTCAGAATGAGCCTTAACAACTTTCAGATGACCTTAAAGGAAAAGTGACTTTCGTCTAAAATTTAATTGGAAGATATTACAGAGAAACAAGGAAGCTTGCAGGTTCTGCTTCAGATCCTGAGACATGTTGATCCCCAAAACTGCCATCACAATCTGATTTAAGTGCTTATTTCCTTAACAAGTATGGTGTGAATTCTGCCAGCCAAAGGCAATATGACTTTTGGCTGTTACAATCAAGTTGCAGACAACCTTCTTATTTTGGACTACACAAGAGAGCAGTGGCTGATGGCTCACAATGGTATTATGGACTTATGGAAGCTTGCAGTTGGTCTTGACCAAGATTTTCTACTTATTTTTGGGTTTTGCTCACACTGAATGATTTCTGAGGTCCTGCCAAGTGTGCAAGATTCAATTCTGTTGCTGATGGCTGTTACAGCCTGCAAAAGCTGGTGAAGTATATAGATATGCAGAGCTTGTGGTGACATATGGGCAACAGTAGATGTTCTGGCTGGTATATATATATGTCTCTTGCACTTGCACTTTAAGCCCAGAAAGCCAATCACATCCTGGGCTGTATCAAGAGAAGCATAGCCAGCGGGTCAAGGGAGGTGATTCTCCCCCTCTACTCTGCTTTGGTGAGACCCTACCTGGAGTACTGCATCCAGTTTTGGAGTCCCTCTTACAGGAAGGATCTGGATGTAAGGCCAGTAGGATGAGCAGAGGGCTGGAGCTCCTCACCTATGATCACAGACTGAGAGAGTTGGGGCCTTCCAGTATCTGAAGGGGGCTACAAGAAAGCTGGGGAGGGACTTTTTATGGTGTCAGGTAATGATAGGACTAGGGGGAATGGAGCAAAACTAGAAGTGGGTAGATTCAGATTGGATGTTAGGAAGAAATTCTTCACCATGAGGGTGGTGAAACACTGGAACAGATTGCCCAGGGAGGTGGTGGAAGCCTCATCCCTGGAGGTTTTGAAGGCCTGGTTGTATCTGGCTCTGAGCAACCTGATCAAGTGTGAGGTGTCCCTGCCCAAGGCAAGGGGTTTGGAATTAGATGATCCTTGAGGTCCCTTCCAATCCTAACAAATCTATGGTTCTATGATTCTGTCCTGCTGTTCTGGTCTCTTGTGTGTGGTGGTCTGAGTGCATTTTAGGCAGGAAGTATCAAAGCACAACTCAGATACTAGGCTTGCGCAAAGGAAAAGCAGGACTCATCCTGAGTCTGGGTGATGTTTAGCTGGATCAAATCTTTCAAAAGCAAACAAAAAGAAAACCTTGTGTCAGGTTTTCTCATTTCATCCATGGAAGAGGGGAGGTGGCAACATACTTTAGAGCATGGATGAGTCATCCCTTGGTGAATCCTGCTCCCCTGGCTGACATGTACCACTTTGCTCCTGCTGTGTTTTCATCATCCCTCTTGAAGATGCAAAGGGTGTGTGAGAAAGGGGTGCAGGGTAGAAGGTGCCTTGGGCATGCTCTGATGGCAGTCCTCGAGATTTAGGGGTGTTTAGGCAGGCTTCATGCCCTTTGCTCTTGGTCTCTAGGATAGAAATGGGAATTCATACTCCTGACTTCTTATGTTTGCATTTTCTCCTTCTGTTTGCTTGTTTGCTTGTTTATATGTTCCCCCCAAGATAATCTGCTTGTGTTTTCAATATTTATGCTTCCTGGCAGGTGCTTAAGAGACTGGTTCAGTAAATTACAATACTTGACTGAGTTTTTCTCTGACTGCCACAATCCTCAGCACATGCAAGGTCAGGTCTTCACTGCAGAGGAAATCCACTTAGCAAGGTGCTAATTTACCTCAAGGAAAGAGATTACTGATCATGGTAGATTTCTACAGCAGGTGAATGTGCAATTCAGAATGAATTTATCAAAAGTATTTAGCCTCATCATCTGCTCACAGTAAGTCTAAGAGTTGTTCTGAGTGTTCTTATCTTTGTTATTAAATGTTTCTGCTAGCTTTTTCTTTTAGATTTCTTTTTCTGATTTACTTGCTAAACTCTAATTTGGCTGTGGACAGGTGTGCAAAATCTTCCTTTGCATGTGTTGGCTGAAAATAAGATTTATAAAGGGTTTTTTTGGGTACATTTGATTTTGAATGGTTGTTTTCTATAGGTGCTTAGAATCAGCTCTCAAAAATTAAATGGAAAGCAGGCACAAAAGATCCACAAATAATAAACAGAGCATTTGTATTATGTTTTCTGGCCAAGATCTCAGAATAATTGTGTTCAAGCGCTCTGATTTGTAAAAATCATGACATTTATTTAAATGCATAGATCTGGACATACAAATCTAAGAAATCCAAACATTTGCTACTTAAAGAGAATCCTTTCCCTGCAGCCCCTAGTGAGACTGTTTTCATCCCACTGTGTAGAATTCCTTCTAGATCATTCCCATTTGATATCAGCAAGCTTTTCATATTTTGCCTGTGCACAGCACACTTAAAACCCCAGTTCAAGAGAGACAGAGACCTGCTGGAGAGTGTCCAATGGAGAGCCAAGAGGATGCTTAGGGGACTTGAGCATCTCCCCTATGAAGAGAGACTGAGAGCCCTGGGGCTGTTTAGTTTGGAGAAGAGAAGATTGAGAGGGGATCTGATCAATGTCTATCAATATCTGAGGGGTGGGTGTCAAGTGGAGGGGGACAGGCTTTTTTCAGTGGTTCACAGTGATGAGAAAAGGAACAGTGGGTTCAAACTTGAACATAGAAGATTTCAGCTCAACATGAGGAGAAACTTCTTTCCAGTGAGGGTGACAGAGCCCTGGAACAGGCTGCCTAGGGGGGTTGTGGAGTCTCCTTCTCTGGAGGCTTTCCAAACCCACCTGGCTGCATTCCTGTGCAGACTACCCTAAGTGATGCTGCTCTGGCAGGGGGGTTGGACCTGATGATCTCTGGAGGTCCCTTCCAACCTCTGATATCCTGTGAGACTGTGATATTGTGTACATATTTATCTCATTTCATTATAGATTGCAGCTGTGCTTGTAAATACAGCTTCATTTGCTTCCAGCTGAGCTGGTCTGGCAATTTTATGTTGGGGGGAATTTTCAACCCACCACAGCTGGGTTCAGCAAACCACAAACTTTTCTCAGCATCTTAAATGGAATGACTGAATGGAGCAAAAACTGTGATTGGCAGGCAGCAATCTGAAACATGTTAATATCACTTGTCTTTTGCTGAAAGCTCTAGAAAACCAGAACCAAAGATAACATGCAGTGTGTAAACATGAGATGGCAGAGTCTGCCATAGCCTGGGAGATGCCAAGCACTTCTTCATGGTGGCTCCATTTTGTTGACAGTCTATCTGCTGCCAGGGCTCTGGAGAGATGGTGTGTCAGTACCACTGGAGTGTGCCTTGGGGGAGTAATCCAGCCAAGGCCTGCATTCCTGGTACGGTGTCTCATTCCTTTGCCACCTGTAGTCTACTCATTTGCTACAAGGCAGGGGTTCCCTGTCACCACCTCTGTGGCTGAGGCCTCAGGGTCCATAGAGAGGATTGAAATGAAGGCTTCGTGTGGAGGTGATACAGCATCCTGCTGTACCTCAGCCACAGCACATAACAAATCGACCTAATTGCAAAGCTTCAAACTTTTTCCCTCCCAGCAGAAACCTGCCTCTTAATTTTCCATGTGAGCTTCCAAGGGAAGGGTTTTCATTCTCTAACCAGCAGTAGGGAAACTACTCATTTGACTTTTTCACTTGAAATGTGTAGCAACTGGGGCAGAAAGCTGGCTGTGAATGTACCAGTGCTTACTTGATGGGACCTTTGTCATGTCTGGGTGCATGCTGGATGAAGCTGTGGTGCAAGCCTGAATGACTGCAGAAACCAAGACAGGCAATGAGCATTAGCAGGAGCTCTTTGTCCTAGCAGAGAGTCCATTCACCCTGTCCTGTACCCACTGAAGCCCAAAAGAGCAGGAGGCACTTCCCAGATGCTGTGTGCTGGGAGCAGACCTAGGTCTGTAACCTTCCTGACTGCGCTTTCCAGCATGATGTATTTTGTTTTCTTCATCGTTTAGTTTAGTTTCTTTGCTCTGAATAACTGAGTGTTAATGTTGCTTGTGGATTCTTTATTATGGATAACTGTTTGAGTGTTAATGTTGCTTGTGGATTTTTTGTTCTGAATAACTATTTGAGTGTTAATGTTGCTTGTGGATTTTTTGTTCTGAATAACTATTTGAGTGTTAATGTTGCTTGTGGATTTTTTATTATGGATAACTGTTTGAGTATTAATGTTGCTTGTGGATTTTTTATTATGGATAACTGAGTGTTAATGTTGCTTGTGGATTTTTTATTATGGATAACTGAGTATTAATGTTGCTTGTGGATTTTTTATTATGGATAACTGAGTGTTAATGTTGCTTGTGGATTTTTTATTATGGATAACTGTTTGATGGTTAATGTTGCTTGTGGATTCTTTATTATGGATAACTCTTTGAGTGTTAATGTTGCTTGTGGATTCTTTGTTCTGGATAACTGTTTGAGTGTTAATGTTGCTTGTGGATTCCTTGTTATGGATTACTGTTTGAGTATTAATGTTGCTTGTGGATTCTTTATTATGGATAACTGAGTGTTAATGCTGCTTGTGGATTTTTTATTACGAATAACTGAGTGTTAGTATTGCTTGTGGTTTCTTGATTATGAATAACTGCTTGAGTATTAATATTACTTGTGGTTTCTTGATTATGAATAACTGTTTGAGTGTTAGTATTGCTTCTGGTATGAGAGGTTCATAACAAAATGAAGCCATGGACAGGCTAAGCAGCTGGGGTGGATAGGGTGGAACAAAATTCAGTAACTATAACATGGTTTTTGAACATCATCTTTGAAGAAAGGCTTTAATGAAATGTCTGAGGGTGAGAGTGAGAAAAGGATGAAAACAGTGCAGTTTAAATGCTGTCAGATGGTTTGCAGCTAAGATACCATTCTTTCTCTTACAAAAGCTGATAAAATACAAGTGCCATTTAGATGCAGGATTTACAGTTCCTTTAGCATATGCCCTGAAAACATGTGTGTCTACAGGGGATAGTAGTTCATGGAGAAAACAAGTTGGTGCTGAGAAGTTCAATTACTCTCCTGAAATATCAATAATGCAGCTGGAAGAAAGAAAGAAAAAACACAACAGGCCACTTGCTATATTGGATGTATTCTCAAAGTGTCTATAAAGGCTTACTGCCAGCAGCAAGAAAGTAATAACTATAAATGTTGCTCAGTGGGAAGACTTAGTGACAGAGCCCCTCTGCTTGAAATTTTACAGAAGCCCTGTCAGCACAGTGCTAACTTTAATGTTTTTTTGCATTTTAATTTTTATTATTTCTATTATTCTTGGCAGGAGCATGTGTTGGTAGGTGAACCCAAGGTCTCCCTCCTGGCAAGGCTCTCTGTTCTTGAAGTCATTCAGCATGAACCTGTAGCCTCCTGGCCCTGAGCTCTGCTGAAATTTGTTTTAAATATATTGTTCTTGATGGCCCCTATAGCACTTTCTGAGGTCCTTGTTGGATGCTCTTGAAGAAAACTTAAGCATTGGTGAGCAATGTAATTGTATTCCTTAGATAACTACCAAATTGTTTCTACAATTCCTTTTCACTGGCAGTTGACTGCAAATTTAATAACAATAATAACAATAGGAATCATAGAATCATAGAATTGTCACGGTTGGAAGGGACCTCAAGGACCATCTAGTTCCAACCCCCCTGCCATGGGAAGGGACTCCTCACACTAGATCATCTCACTAGATAACATCATCATCTCACTAGATATCATCATCATCATCATCAACAACAACAGCAACATCAACAGCAACAACAACAGCAACAACAACAACAAAAATAATTGTAATAATGATGATGGTGATAATAGTAATAAAAACAACAACAACAACAACAATAATAATAATTCACATTTTAGACTGCTTGAGGTATAGTTTTTCTTCTTGAGATACTAGCACCTGGGCCCAGTCTCAGCAGCCCAAGGTCTTGTGCACAGGAAGCAAACAGAGCATATTGTGTGACTGCACCATTGCTGACAGAGCTTTTCTATTGCATGGGACAGCCTTTTATTGGAAGAGCTCCTGAGGAATTTTCTGGGCTTGCCACTGAGGAATAGAGGTTGCTGACCCAAGATGCTGAAACAAATAGGCTGAAAATAAATCAGGGTGACTGAATAGTTCTTTTTTTTTTCCCAAGGAGCTTGTAATGAACAACAGTCTTTCCCTTTCCTCCTATTCCTGCATTTTCTTAATAATTATTCTCAGCTGAAAGTTTTTAAAAAAAGTTTGTAGTTATTTTACATCTTTCAAAATAACCTGTATTAGCCTAATATGTTTAATTAAACTTGATGATGAGTGAGTCACGTGCAGAGTGTGCTCCCACATTTTCTTCAGCTGAGTTCATTCACATCCTTGGCAGGAGGGGCATGGCTAAGCATTAAATGAGATGAATCCTGGTAAGATTGGCTCTCAGAGGCAGATCTATAGTGCAAGAAGGACTTTAGGATGCTGGGTTGTCCCTATTTTTCTGTTGTAGGGATCATTAAGCAGCTCAAGCTCCAATGAAAAAAATGTGTGTGTAGAGGGGGATTGGTGTGAATGCAATCAGGCTTGTAGGTCAGGCAGTGGAAGTTACTGCTGCTGCTGAATAAGTTGATATAACAAAAGCAGTTCAGATAGTTTAGGGCTGAGCACAGGAGAGCAGAGAGAGAGAGCTTCAAAGCAGGCACATGAGGGCTGGGTGTCAAGAGGGAGGGGACAGGCTCTGCTCAGTTGCACCCTGTGATAGGACAAGGGGCAATGGATGTAAACTACAGCACAGGAGGTTCCACCTCAACTTGAGGAGAAACTTCTTCACTGTGAGGGTCACAGAGCCCTGGAAGAGGCTGCCCAGAGAGGCTGCAGAGTCTCCTTCTCTGGAGACTTTCAAGACCCATCTGGATGCATTCCTGTGTGACCTGTGCTAGATTCCATAGTCCTGCTCTGGCTTTCTGTGACTGAAGAGTGGATTTTTTTTTTGAGCAAAATCCCTGTAGATTTGAAGGCACTTTATAGGAATGGGGACAGCAGTGTGTATGTCAAGTCAGTGCTAAGAGAGGCTGGAAACATCATAGCAAGCTTCAAGAAGCCTGGAGGAATCAGGCTGGGTCTGAGAGTGCTGTTAGATGGGAGAAATTCCTGTGTTAACCCACAGTCTTTACAGCTCATGGACTCTGACCTCCATTCTAAAACAAAAAGGCTATGGATGCAGGAGAAAATCAAAGCAGAGGTTGTCTGTGCCATGCCCAACATGATATCCAGCAATCTATTGGATCACTGAAACCCTACTTTGCCTACTGTTAGAGGGGATCTTAGGTACTAAATGCAAGCATACATGATTGTGTCAGAGGAGGAAGAAGTGAGAATGGAGCACAAAAGGAAGATTTACTTGGTAGAAGTTCTAGTAATACATTTTCCAGTTTCCAATTTCCCTGCTGGCCAGTTAGCCCTGCTCTGTGAGGTGGTTGTTCCATCAGAAAGAAATTGTCATTTAATCTGAGCAGCTTCTCTTAGAGGCTTGTTGGATTTTGACAAACAGTTCTTAGAAATGCCAGAGTCCCTGAGCCACTGGTGCTTTGTGTCCCAGTGGGAGCCAAGAGCTGGGAACTGTTACACGTCCTGGAGCTTCTCTGGTTCTCTGGTCTTCTGTGCTTCGCTGAGGAGGCTTCTGGGAGCTTGGAGATGCATCACTTCTGAGATCTGAAATGCTGTTTTCCAGGGGATGTGTGTATGTAGAAGTCCCAGAGAGGCTGTCCAGGAGCCTGCATGAGTCAATTCTGAAATGCTTTGGCTCCAGAGCTCGGGGGCACAGGGCTTGAAGGCTTTAGGGGAACTCATCATTAAGAACAGGGGCAGTGGTTGCTCTTCACATTATGCAAGATCCCAAGGCTGACTGATACAGGTGTACAGGACATTTGTGAGACTGCCTAATTCCTGGAATTGGGAAGTAAACAAAAGAACAAAACACTGAAGAGGAAAAGAATGGTGAAGAAATGGCAGTTAAAATCTGGAAATACAAAGGAGATTCAATACTGGAGAAGATTCAATACTGGAGAAGATTCAACCATTGATCTTTTCTAAGTCTTAACACAAGCTGAGCAATCAAGAGGTAGTTTTATTTCTGTTTGCCACTGATTTTGAAGGACAGGGCATTTAGAACTGTCCAGCTAAGTGATGGAGGAGAATTATTCATCTGCTTTGTAGAAATGTGAAGAGTTATTTACTTCAGGTGAATAAATAAAACCAGAAAAAATAGAGCAGGAAAAAGGTGGAAATGGAGATTTTGAATCAGAAACCTCAGAGTATGCACAACCATGCAATTTTCAGAGGCTGAGATGATGATAAGAGATCTGAGTCTGACTGGGAGCTAAGCCAAATCCCCAAGGAAAGGCCACACTATGACTCTGAGTCTGATCTTGAAAAGCAATGAGAATTCACCAGTGCAGCAAGCCACATTGCCTGCAGGGGTTTTGCAAGCTGTGCTCTGATGATGCCCAGGCTGGTACAGCATCCACAAGGCAGCTCTAAGCCACGCCAGAGGCAGAGGGCAGATGCAGTTCAATGTGGGGGTCCATCAGAAGGAGCATCAGTGTCCCATCACCACAGGGCATTGTCACTCTTGTAAGGGACACATAATTATCAGGACCTTCCCCCTCTCTGCAGGACAGTGCAATGGCTGGGACTCAGTTCCTTGCATCTGTTGGCTTGGGGCCTGGGGACATTTGTTGGTGAGGGGGAGATTTAAGCAGAAGGAAGCTCTGGTGGTGATGTGGTTTTGTTTGCTTCTCTGTGTTTCCCTGACTGTGTTCAAATCTCTCTTTGCTCCTGTCCTCAGTCTTATCCTTGACCTTAATTTTCTAGAGAGAAGCTGAATTTTCCTCAAGAGTTGGGGAATTCTCCCTGTTTTTTTATTTGTATTCATCTGTGTGGTGGGGTGAAATTACCCCCCAACAATAAATTGCCAGACCAGCTCAGTTGGAAGGAAATGAAGCTGTATTTACAAGCAAAACTATGATCTAAAATGCAATGCAATGAATACGTACAAAACATACAATATTTACAGGTATTTACAATTTATAAACAGCACAAGAGCCCCCCTGGACAAACCAGGGGAGCCAGCAACAGCTTCCCTCTCCCTGCTCCCTACCCCCCTGGACACAGGACAAGAGAAAGAGCAGAGAGTTGTTTGTTAAATTACTCAGGCACAACAAAGAAGACAGCCAAGGTCAGCAAATCAAGAAGAAGTAATTAGTATCTCCCAGAGCCAAAAAGAGCCAAAAAAAGAGAAAGAAAATTAGTCTAAACCAACTTTGTTAGTAGTTTGTCCAATGGGATTGTTTAGAACTTATCATTACTTTCCTTTTTACATCCAGTGGTGATTTATTTACATTATACCACATTCTGTTCAAGATCTGTGGAAAATTTTCTAGGCACAGCCTGAAACTATCACAATCTGCCCTGTGTAATCAATGCTGTAGAGTTCAAATTCTTTCATGCTTTTTCTCCCTGGTGGGAGCAGAGTGACTGGGAGTGTGGGGTGGGGGAGGGTGGTGGTTGTGGGGGCAGCTGGTGGGGCCTGTGGGTCCCATCCCACAACACCAATGGTTTAGTTTAGAGCTACCTTTCCTCAGGAAAAAAAAAAAACAAACAAAATAGAAAACCCTGACCATGAACTAAACCTCTCCTGGAGAGCCCAGAGGCAGTGGGCTGAGAGTGTTTAGGGGATGTAAATCTGCAGGAAGATGAGCAGAGTTAGCTGAGATCTTGTCCCTGCTTTTATTTCATTGAGGTCCTTGGATGCCATGTCCTTGTGTGGTCTCAGAGCAGAGACCATTCACACGAGCAGAGCTGGATGTCATATGCCTCCAGCAGGGTGGTTGTGTTAGTGCTGCTTTGATGGTTGCACTTCACAGAGTTGTAAGGGAAACAGAGGTGAAGTTGCTTTAGGCAGTGCTTTGCCCGTCTCAACTTTGGATTCTGACTTTGTGCTGCTGAGTTGCTCTTATTCCCACTGCAGCAGGAGAGATGTACAGAGATAAAAGTCTTCCAGATGGCACAGAGAAGAGAAGGGATGTCACTTGGTGCTTTGTGAAAGCTATCCAAGCAAAGCAGGTTGCATAACTCTGCAGTAGCCTTAGGGAACAAGGTGAATTTTTATTCCCTTGCTGCTCAATAAGTGACCCACTTTGTGGGAGTTTTTAATATCACATTGCAACTTTTTTTTTTTTTTTTAAACACAAGCAGATGGAAGGAATCAACAACTTGGTTACAAGAATCCACCAGAAAAGGCAGTGTGACCCAAAGAGAGACTGACACTTGTTTGTTTATTAAACTGAGCTATGGGTCAATTCTTCCATGAGAGTGTTTGCCTTGTCACACTCAGTGGGTGCTAGTCCTGAGAATCAGAAGGAAAGCATGACACAAGCTTTTCCCTGTTCTCTGTGAACACTGGTGTTACAGTTTGGAGGGGAAACTATAGCCTAGTCCCTGACTGCAAAGGCTGAAAGAAAAAGTACAGAATCACAGAATTAACCAGGTTGGAAAAGAACTCTGAGATCACCAAGTCCAACCTATCACCCAACACCATCTAATCAACTAAACCATGGCACTAAGCTCCTCCTCCAGTCTTATTTTAAACACTTCCAGGAACAGTGACTCCACCACCTCCCTGGGCAGCCCATTCCAATGGCCAATCTCTCTTTCTGGGAAGAATTTCTTCCTACCACCCAGCCTAAACCTCCCCTGGCACATCTTGAGACTGTGTCCTCTTGTTCTGGTGCTGCTTGCCTGGGAGAAGAGACCAACCCCCACCTGGCTACAACCTCCCTTCAGGGAGTTGTAGAGGACAATAAGGTCTTCCCTGAGCCTTCTCTTCTCCCATTGGATGTAAAAGAAAAATAATGATAAGGTTTATATAATTTGTTGGATTGCTAATGGGGATATAGAGCAGAGGCATAAACAGTTATCTCTCTTTTCTTCTGTCACTTCTGCTTGCAACTTCTCTCTCTCTCTCTCTCTTCTTGTAGCCTTGCCAGGGATATCTCTGTTTTGACTACTGTGTGAGGTAATGGGAAGGAGGGAGGGAGTGGGAGAGGAGGTGAACAGGTCCCCTGGATCCATCTAGGGTGGTCTGAGGAGTTTCTGTGTTGTTTATAAATTATAAATATATCTATATTGTACCTATATTGTATATTTTGTACCTATGTTGTATATTTTGTACATATTCATTGCATTTCATGTTTCTGGATTGTAGTTTGCATGAAAACACAGCTTCATTTGCTTCCATCCCAAACTGAGCTGTTCTGGCAATTTATTTTGGGGGTAGTTTCTCCAAATTAGGTGGGGGGTAATCTCAACCCAACACAATTAGCCACTTTGAGCTCTTTCAGACATGTTTTTGTAGATGCAAATTGTTTAACAAACTCACCCAGAAGCATACTAAAGAACAAGAGAATATGGTACAGAGCAATCTGCTTGATAGATAATTGTGACAGGTATGGAAGCCAGACAGGGGAGCTCACAAGCTTCCCAGTCAGCATCTTAAGTTTAGGGTATCTCATTAAAAAAAAAAAAAAAAAATCTTTCATGGGTTCTGTAAAGCCTGCATTATCCATGGATCTTTTCCCCAAAGCTTCTATTTTGAAGCTTTCCATAACTCCTTTATTTCTTGCAGTATCTGTTTCAGAGTATTAGGCTGTCAGAGAGCATTGGCTCAGAGGCAACCTGCATGCACGACTCAAAACAAGGCTGCTGGGAAATATATTTTAGGGCAGAGTTGTCTGAAATAGAGCACAGGCAAACTGTCATTGGGCAGTAGTGTACCTGAGGAAATGAGCTGTTCTGAACAGCAAGGAGAGGCTTATCTGGACTGCACAGGTCGGCTGTGACAAGCATGACCAGTCTTGCCCAAGGCAAGAGGCAGAGGTTCCTGGGTAATCTGCTCCACACTGTGTTCTCAAAAATGTGGATGAAAACTGGTGGTGTAATGCAAGGAAACTGCTTCAACTATGAGCAGAGGGGAATGAAAGGTTGTCTCAACAGTGTGCAGCTGAGACCAAATCCAAAAATGGGAAGAAGTTCACAAAAATGCATGCAAGAGGAAAAGACAATGCAAAAATGCATGCAAGAGGAAAAAATTACAAAAATATGAACACAGGAAAGGAGCAATAATATGTCTTTATCAGTCTTCAATAGTGTAGATAGGGTGCCTCAACCCTTTTGCTGGATGGGACATAATGAATCATAGAATCACTGAATTGTTAGGGTTGGAAGGGACCTCAAGGATCATCCAGTTCCAACCCCCCTGCCATGGGCAGGGACACCTCACACTACAGCAGGTTGCCCATAGCCACACCCAGCCTGGCCTTAAAAACCTCCAGGGATGAGGCTCCTACCTCATCATACCAAGTCATGGGCATTTCCTTAACTATTCTCAAGGGGGCATGAAAGAACTGGAATGGGTCTCAGGTGCATAAAAGAAATTAAAAAGCTTGCTTTGTTTGACAGATTGCTCAAAATCACTGCTCCTTTCATAACACTGCTCTGTGTATTTCATTAGCAGCAGGCTCTCAGCAATTATACAGGAGAAATACCTAATGTCCTTCTACTGCAAATGCTCCGCTGGTAAAATTGCCTGAAGACAGATTGAACTGGACATTCACTCTCCTTCCCTTTCAACTGTTTTCCTCCAGAGACTGATTTTGCTCTTCCCCACAGCCTTGCAGAAAAGATCTGGTGCGTGTAATGAAGCCTTCACTGAGTGAGCACAGGCAAATGCCTTCAGTTTTAGTTAAATTAGTCCAAGATGGATCTAGTCCCAAAAGTCTTCATCCCTGGATAAATCCCTGCTCCCAGAGTTTCTTACTTCTCAGCAGCTCATTTCTCCTTCCCTCTGTGACAAGCAAAGCATTAAATATAAATATTTGCTATGACATCTATTTTTAAAACAAGTGGAACTGCACTGAAGGGAATGAAAACAAAAACTGAACAGCATTTCTTGTTGTCTTTTGATTAAACTCCCCCAGCTGTGAATCAGCAAATGTCATCAGCATCAACTTCCCTTTATGTGTGAGTGAGAGGCAGTTGGTGGTTGCAGCCCTGGTTGGGCAGCTCTGGGCTGGAAAACCTTGCATCCCCATCATCTGCCTGCACCTGAGCTCCCCATAGCCTCTTACCTTGCACTGCTTGCTCTCACTTGATCATTGGCAGTGTGCTCCTGTGGGTGCAGTGCTGACTGGTGTGGCTGCCAGTGGAGGTGCAACTGCAGGAAGGGCTACCCCAGCTTGGCAGCACGAAGCATGTGGTCCCTCAGTTCCTCTGTATGTGATTTATCTTCCTACAGTGTGCTGGGAACTCAGGTGTGCCTCTTCCCAAGCCATGTGAGCTGGCTTGTTGGCAGCTTGGCCCTCTTCAGTGACCCAGGACAGGTGAAGAAAGAAGCTGCCACTTCCCGCAGCGGTTTCTCAACGCAGCCCCTTTTTACAGACAAGAGCCCCTCAGCTCTGTGCCAAGAGGAGAAACACTTGCACCCTATTTTGCAGACAGAGGCTTTCCAGGGAGAGGTTGCTTCTTTGCTTGATGCAGTCTTACACAGTTTTCCTTCACTCTGTGCTGCTGGTGGTGTTTGTGTTCATGCCCTGTGGCTTCTCCTGAGGAGTCTGCAGTGAGAGCAGCAGCCAGCATTCACCTGTGCTGTGTTCTCCACCTTCCCTTATCCCTTTCTTTATTCTTGTTTTCTTTCTGCCAGGGAACATTATTTTAGATATGGTCAGCTCATCTTTGGTGTCTTGATATCTGTTCTTGGTCTGTTCTTTCTATCAGAGATCTGCTCTGGAAAGTCTTGATGCTTTTATAGCTTCACTCGCTTTTATCAGTCCTCTGGAGAACTGCACTCCTCTAGGAGGTGTCTAGGTGGGTAGAATTAGTAGGAATAGGAGGTGTCTAGATGGGTGGTATTAGTAGGAATAGGAATAACAGGGGTAGAAGCACAGCTAACAGGACAAAAGAGATGAGTCTCCATCAGTCTTTCATTTTCAGTGCACCGTCAGTGCCCAGTGTTTGGCTAAGGTAGGGTTGAAATAAACAGGACAGTAACCAGCCCCCTTACATTGAAAAAAAAAAGGGGCTGTGTCTCAACATCAAATACACATAAGGAATCCACCACAGTTAACAAACTGTTAACATATTGATTCCCCAAATTTTTGGTGGCCCAAATGCCATTTGTATGGGTTAAAGAAGGTGCAATAAATGGAAACAGGCCATCAGGAGAAGCCACGTGGATAGGATTTAACCATTCCTTGTAAGTTTGGTTTTGAAAATGGAAAACTTATTTTTCCTTTGCAAAGTTTTTCTACTCAGTGAAAGATAAAGGTAGTCCATACAAATGTGTTAAAATTAAACCCCATTCTTCTTTGTCTTCCAAGTTGGCTGGCAGCTGTGTGGGTAGCAGCAGCACAGGAGATGTGATTATCTGTCCCCCAGAGTCAGTTATTTCCATTACCCAGCAGGTGATGGACTTGCTGCTTCAAACTGGCAGGAGCTCAGAATATGTGGTGGTGGTAGCTGTGAGGGTTTGTACTGCACTCACTCTCTTTAATGCTGAATATTCATCTGAGATGTTTCTCCTGCAAGGCTTGTCTGAATCCTGTGTGCCTGTGTAGATTCAGCTTTATTCCTTGAGCTTTATTCCTGAAATTTCCCCTTCATTCTACTTCCACAAAAAGCTTGTAAATCCCTGCCCTCCCAGACAGCACAGATCCTGCAGCTACCAGCTACTACTGGCTCACATACTGCAATTATTTATACCCAGTTCAGTGCAAATCTCCCTTTGTTCCAGAGGTAACAAACCACAAACTTGGTACCTGTGAGTACTGGGATCCAGAAGATGCTGGAGTGCCAGTACTGCTAAATAGCTGACTGAAAAAACTCCTTGCATTTCGGATTCTAGACTTTGCAGCTACAGAGCATGTAGTGAAGGACATTGTGTCATTCTAAAGGCTGGGGACAAAAAAGCAAGAAAAATGCAGACTAGCTGCCTGCCTCTGCATGGCCCCTCAAATCTTCATAACAATTGTTAATTGGTTGAATGCTCAATTTAAATAGAATGTGTCGAGTTGATATTTTTTTTTAATAGGAAATAATTTTTAATTTGCGGAATTATCAGCAGTCCACATTTTAAATGTGTGTTTTAAGCAAGAACTGTTTCCTCTTGAAGATATTTTTTTCTTCCCTTCTGCCAAACTAGTAGCTCTAGCATTTGCTTGGTGTAATCCAAATACCTAACCTACTGGGGGGCTGGGGAGATTTTCAGACTGGTACTCTTTAGCCTGTGAATTTATGCTAAGGTCACTCATTCAAGGCAAGTAGTTTCTGGCAGAAAAAAAAATCTAGGTATAAGACCTGGGAAATATGATATATGCACAGAGGCAGGAGTGGCACTGTTCCTTTAGGCAGGCTCACAAAGTAACACGGAGATGCAATATTTGGGCTTTCTTTTTATTTTCTTGTCTTTTTGTGCTGACCAGAGCTTCTGAGAGTTGAGTATATGTCAAATTAAAGACTGCTTTGTTTGTAATTCCATATGGAATCGTCCATGATTGCATGGCCTTTGAAGAAAAAAGGATGCACAGCATTTTTTCTGTGGTGCTGTTACTGCTTTTGTGCTGTGTCCTGCTTGTGGTATCCAGTCACAAGAGAAAGGAAGAAGCTATGTGAATGTTGCTAGAGCTATTTGAAAATTAATCTCTTCCTGTCAAAATATTGTGATGGAAGCTAATTACCAGGGTGAAAACTTGCCAGAAATAAAAAGCTGGGAAAAAAAAAATTCTAGGTGGAAATGTTTGTTCTGTGGCTCAGATAAGTACCTGCAGAGAGGGAGTTGTGTCCAGATAGAGACATTGTTGTAACCAGCTGCTGGGTGGTGGCTTGGGCTCAGGCAGAAGGAGCTAGGTGATGCTGGGCAAAGGCAGGGAGTGTGGAGCTGGTGGTGTGGGGCAGGCAGGGGGAGTACTGGGGAGGATGTTTATTTTGCAGTCTTATTTATTGAGAAGGTGGCTGAAGCCTCAGGACTGGGCTGCTGCTGGAACAATTAGGGCACAAATCCTTTCCATTGTATAGTAACTTGGTATAGTAATTGGTCATTCACCCAGCCAGCCACCTAGCCAAGTTCAGTTCCTTCTCTGCTTGCAGGGGTTTGAAACTACATCTTCAGTCTTAAGCCAGAAGTGTCAATCTAAATCCTCTTGCTCAGAGCAGGAATTGAACTATTGCCTCTTGACACTGTGCTTTCCTGTAAACAACACCCTGGGTGCCTCATTTTCCTATTTTCTATTTTTTCTAGAGGCTGATGTTAATGTAAACAACATTACTTTTGAAAAATTAAATTTACTGTCAATCCAAAATGTAGCTCCTTCCCAGGACCCACTAGGTTCTCTTTGGTTGGTTGGTTTGGTTTGGAAACTGTCTTTGCAAACAAACTTGAATGGTTTTCAAACTATCTTTGTAAGCAAACTTAAATATACTGAGGATATATATTCTCACACATTGATAATCAAGCTTGAACTGGTAGTGGAAAAGGAGGGATTACAATCCCTACTTTCTCCCCATTACCTCTGGCCTGCATAGGGTGTTCTCCAAGTTGCACACTATGGTTGCATAGCTCTCCTCTGCTCCTAGTACTGCAGCCCCTTTTGTCCAGACCTGCATTTATCACCAGTAAACACTGTGCTTTTGTAGAAAGTCTCATCAGTGTGATGCCAAATCGGTTTAATTGCAAGTAAAGAATTTTGCTGGTTAATTAAGCCCCATCCCTGGAGGTTTTTAAGGCCAGGCTGCGAGCAACCTGATCCAGTGTGAGGTGTCCCTGCCCATGGCAGGAGGGTTGGAGCTAGATGATCCTTGAGGTCCCTTCCAAGCCTAACAATTCCGTGATTCTAATTCCATCTGCTTCTGCTCTGCCTTGCCCTTTGGTATTCTGCATTGCTGATCAGAGTGTCACATCCCTTTTGTTCCTTGGTTGGTCCAGATCTTGCCCACAGATCTGACGAAACGTTTGGTTCCCAGATGCAATCCTGATTAGAGCTGGCCAGGAATTTCCTGACAAAGCATGTCTTTGTTGAAAAATGCCTATTTGTAAAATCTAAATGCTTTACAGATGCCCCTCTTCTCAGTGAATTACAGGAAGGTTTCTGCTTTTGGGATTTGCTCCAGATTGAATTGTTGTGCATTTGAAAGTTCAGCAAAGCTTGCCTCGAGAAGGGGGCTAAGGGAGATGCTATATTCCTTATTCAATGGAATTGGCCTCCCTGGCTGCCTCAGATAATGTGACAGCAGTCTGTTGAGTCCTGTGGAGCTGCAGCTCACTGGGGTGATAGCCAGCTTTTAAGTTTCAGACCAGAATGTTTCAGAGTCCTGAATACGCTGACCTTTTTTTTTCCTCCCAACATTTGAAAATTCCATATTCCAGTTGAATCTCATGACTTGGTGGGAGATGGAAGAACACCTACATTCAGGTGAAGGATATTCCTGAAGGCTTTTCCCACTTTTGCAATATCTGGAAATGCAGCTGTTAAAAATTGAATTTCCCAGGCTGAAGAGGAGAATAAATCAGGGTGCACTTCTGCTACTGAAACCAGGAAAATAGCACAATGTTTAAGTGTTTTTAGGGTGCAGAGCCTTAGGGATGGAAAACCTTTGTTTATCCGGAAGTCAGGCAAAATACAGGAAGCCTGTTTAGATAGTGGTAATGTGCAGCACGAGCAATGGCCTTCAACTCTCTTCGAGAGGGTCTGAAAAGCCAATGGCATCCTGGCTTGTATTGAAACACTGTGGCCAGCGGGGACAGGCAGGTGATTATCCTCCTGTGCTCAGCATGGCTGAGGCCCCACCTCAAGTGTTGTGTTCTCTTCTGGAAGGACATTGAGGGGCTGGAGTGTGACCAGAGTAGGGCAAGGAGGCTGGTGAAGGGTCTGGAGCACATGGCCTATGAGGAGCACGAGGGAGCTGGGGGTGTTCAGTCTGGAGAAGAGGAGGCTGAGGGCAGACCTCATTGCTCTCTACAGCCCCCTGAAGGGAGGTTGGAGTGAGGAGGGAGCAGCCTCAGCTCCTTGGTGACAAGTGACAGGACCAGAGGAAATGGTTCCAAGCTGCGCCAGGGGAGGTTCAGGCTGGATGCTAGGAAATATTTCTTCCCTGAAAGGGTTGTCAAACATTGGAATGGTCTGCCCAGGGCAGTGCTGGAGTCACCATCCCTGGGGGTGTTCAAGCAGTGTGTGGACCTGGTGCTTAGGGGCATGGTTTAGTGTTGACCCTTCAGTGCTGGGTCAAGGGTTGGACTGGAGGATCTTGGAGGTCTCTTCCAACCAGATGTTTTCTGTGATTCTGTGGAAAGGACAGCAAGTTAAGTCTCAGCATCCATGAAGTCTTTAACCTTTCCTGCTCTTCTTCACTGAAGCTGGTGGAAGAGGAAGTGGGACTGTTTTAGAAGATTTGAAATGCTCTCTTCATGGATGATTTTCCTCTGTGAGGACGAAAGGCAGCCCTGTGTGGACACATTATGTTCTCATGGTCTGCCTTATTTAAAGAAACATTCACACCAAGCACGGTCCCAAATCTTTAAATGGCTTCTTTATTATTTTTCTCCTGTTATTGTGCCTCTGCAGGGTCTGCATAGAATAAAATCAGTAGATCAGCAGAATGCTGCTGCTTTTGCAGAGCCTTTGTGCAGATGTGTATAGCAGTATAAATATGAGCAATATTTTGCTGCATCCCAGCCCTCATTATTTTGGGGCTATTTCCTCAGCAGGCTGTTACACAATACTGGGGACAAGTTGGCTTCATAACTACTTGAATGAAGCAAAGAATAAAAGAATATGGCACTCTTTGTGGAAAGAAAACCTACTTAGGCCCAAATTGAAGGAAATCACCACAAATGCACCTTGTATCTACTTGTCCAAGCAGACCTATTCATTTCTGCACAATAATGCTTTCCAGCCCTCAGACTGTACCTCAGCCCATCCTAATAAGCATGCTGGGGACAGATTCTGTTCTCTCATTTCTTTAAAGCTATCTTATAAATATGCAGTAAGTGTATTTGGGAGTATTCAGAACTTCATATTCCCAGCTTAAAAACCTAGTCACTTTTCAGCTGTGTCTCCACATAATGCCTGATAGAATCACTGAAGGACACTGAAAAAGAATCCCATAATCCTATTACATTGGAAATTATTTGAATCCTTCCATGAAGGGAACTGCCCCTTGTCTCAGGAACATCAGGGTAAGTGTGGCTGCCCAGCATCCCTCTCTATGGAGGAGGTAACCTGAGCACTGGGGCAATTTTAGAGTTGGCAGGCTTAACAGATCAGAGGATACTTTCTTGGTGGAGAAAAAAATCAGGGAAGCCCTGGGCACAGTTAAAAGGATATTGTAGAGGTTCAAGCAGCTGATCCTGGAACAGCAGGCAACTGACTTCAAACATGTAACCTCTTTCCTTAATGCTCCTTATCATTTAGCATTCTGCAGGAAATCTACACACTAGTGTAGAAAAGCATTCTGACCTTCTACATGGCCAGAATTGTCACACTACACCTGTGAGAGAAAGAAAGAAAGAAAGAAAGAAAGAAAGAAAGAAAGAAAGAAAGAAAGAAAGAAAGAAAGAAAGAAAGAAAGAAAGAAAGAAAGAAAGAAAGAAAGAAAGAAAGAAAGAAAGAAAGAAAGAAAGAAAGAAAGAAAGAAAGAAAGAAAGAGAGAAAGAAAGGAAGGAAGAAAGGAAGGAAGAAAGGAAGGAAGAAAGAAAGAAAGAAAGAAAGAAAGGGAAGGAGGGAGGAAGGGAGGAATTCGGAAGGGAGGAATTCAGAAGGAAGGAATTCGGAAGGAAGGAAGGAAGAAAGAAAGAAAGAAAGAAAGAGAAAGAAAGAAAGAGAAAGAAAGACAGTGGGTGGGGTAGGCAAGCTACTGTAATGGGATCCTATCTCTGTCTTTGCTGGGCCTCCAAATGATGTTTTTCATTTTAATCTTGAAAATGCTGCCCCTGGAAACAGCAACTTAATCAGACCTGCAAACAGATTGATTCTTTTTTTTTTCTCCTCTCTGTATTGTTCTTGAGGAGATATTTGCAAATCATTTTACAAGATCAAGAGAAAATGTTATTTTTCTTGATTTTTGCAAAAATCCAAATTTTATCTATGAAAATTGCAATAAAAATTTTCTTATTGTCTATGCCTTTTCTCTTTTCTTTTCTTTTCATTCTTTTATTTTCTCTTTTCTTTTTTCTTTTCTTTTCTTTTCTTTTCTTTTCTTTTCTTTTCTTTTCTTTTCTTTTCTTTTCTTTTCTTTTCTTTTCTTTTCTTTTCTTTTCTTTTCTTTTCTTTTCTTTTCTTTTCTTTTTCTCTTTTTTCCCTCTTTGCTTTTCCTTCCTTCCTTCCTTCCTCTTTCTTTCTTTCTTTCTTTTTCTCTTTCTTTCTCTTTCTTTCTTTCTTTCTTTCTTTCTTTCTTTCTTTCTTTCTTTCTTTCTTTCTTTCTTTCTCTCTTTCTTTCTTTCTTTCTCTCTCTTTCTTTTTTTCTTTCTTTCTTTCTTTCTTTCTTTCTTTCTTTCTTTCTTTCTTTCTTTCTTTCTTTCTTTCTTTCTTTCTTTCTCTCTCTTTCTTTTTTTCTTTCTTTCTTTCTTTCTTTCTTTCTTTCTTTCTTTCTTTCTTTCTTTCTTTCTTTCTTTTCTTTCTTTCTTTCTTTCTTTCTTTCTTTCTTTCTTTCTTTCTTTCTTTTTTCTTTTCTTTCTTTTCTTTCTTTCTTTCTTTCTTTCTTTCTTTCTTTCTTTCTTTCTTTTCTTTCTTTCTTTCTTTCTCTTCTTTCTTTCTTTCTCTTTCTTTCTTTCTTTTTTTCTTTCTTTCTTTCTTTCTTTCTTTCTTTCTTTCTTTCTTTCTTTCTTTCTTTCTTTCTTTCTTTCTTTCTTTCTTTCTTTTTCTCTTTCTTTCTTTCTTTCTTTCTTTCTTTCTTTCTCTCTCTCTTTCTTTCTTTCTCTCTCTTTCTTTCTTTCTTTCTCTCTTTCCTTCTTTCTTTCTTTCTCTCTTTCTTTCTTTCTTTCTCTCTCTTTCTTTCTTTCTTTCTTTCTTTCTTTCTTTCTTTCTTTCTTTCTTTCTTTCTTTCTTTCTTTCTTTCTTTCTTTCTTTCTTTCTTTCTTTCTTTCTTTCTTTCTTTCTTTTCTCCTTCCTTCCTTCCGAATTCATTCCTTCCTCCCTTTCTTTCTTCCTTCTTTTTTCCTTTCCTTTCCTTTCCTTTCCTTTCCTTTCCTTTCCTTTCCTTTCCTTTCCTTTCCTTTCCTTTCCTTTCCTTTCCTTTCCTTTCCTTTCCTTTCCTTTCCTTTCCTTTCCTTTCCTTTCCTTTCCTTTCCTTTCCTTTCCTTTCCTTTCCTTTCCTTTCCTTTCCTTTCCTTTCCTTTCCTTTCCTTTCCTTTCCTTTCCTTTCTCTTTCTCTCTTTCTCTTTCTCTCTTTCTCTCTTTCTCTCTTGGATGTAGTGTGACAATTCTGGGCATGTAGAAGGTCAGAATGCTTTTCTTGTATCTTGTTTTTGCTGAGGGACGCAGAACTTCTTGAAAGAGTCCAATGCAGAACCACAAAAATGATGAAGGGAGTGGAACATCTTCCTTATGAAGAAAGGCTGAGGGATCTGAGGGGATCAGAGACAGGAGTGGCACTGTTCCTTTAGGCAGGCTCATGAAGTAACATGAAGATGAAATATTTGGGCTTTCTTTCTTTTTTTTTTTTGTCTTTTTGTGCTGAGCAGATCTCCTGAGAGTTGACTATATGCCAAATTAAAAACACAGAATAAATACACAGAATTGACCAGGTTGGAAAAGACCTTTGAGATCATCAAGTCCAACCTATCACCCAACACCATCTAATCAACTAAACCATGGCACTAAGTTCCTCATCCAGTCTTATTTTAAACACTTCCAGGGATGGTGACTCCACCACCTCCCTGGGCAGCCCATTCCTATGGCCAATCTCTCTTTCTGGGAAGAATTTCTTCCTAACATCCAGCCTAAACCTCCCATGGTGCAGCTTGAGACTGTGTCCTCTTGTTCTGACACTGGTTGCCTGGGAGAAGAGACCAACCCCCACCTGGCTACAACCACCCTCCAGGTTGTTGTAGAGAGCAATAAGGTCTCCCCTGAGCTTCCTTTTCTTCAGGCTAAACAACCACAAGACTGCTTTGTTTGTAATTCCATGTGGAATTGTCCACGATTGCATGGCCTTTGTAGAAAAAAGGATGCACAGCATTTTTCCTATGGTGCTGTTACTGCTTTTGTGCTGTGTCCTGCTTGTGGTATCTAGACACAAGAGGAAGGAAGAAGCTATGTGAATGTTGCTAGAGCTATTTGAAAATTAATCTCTTCCTGTCGAAATGTTGTGATGGAAGCTAATTGCCAGGGTGAAAACTTGCCAGAAATAAAAAGCTGAAAAACGGTAACATTTTGGATTTCTGTAGCATCACTGACAAGAAAAGCCTTCAAGCCAGGAAACAAATAAATGCAGCACTCCTCCACTCCTTTAATTTTTGGCAGCACACCAAACCCTCTTTCTTTTCTCTTTAGAGAATAGTTTTTCATTCCTGATGTATTTTAAATGGAAAATTAGTTTATTTTCCCCCATCCCCAAACTGGTTTGTCGAAAAGCTGTTTTCTGTGGAACACCATCTCAGCTGAACAGTTTCAAGGAGCTCTTGTATCTTCTGAACTCAGGCTTCTTGTGTAGTACAGGTTGTGCTGCTGGCATACACCTCTAACAGCCTATAGCATATTTAGGGTCAGATGTTCCTGTCTCCTTTGCTAAGACATGGGCATTGTGCCTCATACCTTTGTATCCTTGGGTCATTTTTTTTTTTTCTTAAATTTATTTTTATTTATGCATCTTAAACATTCCTTTACAAAATGTCATTTTCTACTAAAGCTTACCCTGGGTTTAATGCAATGCAATAAAATTGGTGTGGGTCTCTGGGGAGACCCGATAGCAGCCTTCCAGTGCCTGAAGGGGGCTTACAGGAAGGATGGAGAAAGACTTTACAAGGGCTTGCAGTGACAGGACGAGGAGCAATGGCTTCAAACTAGAGAAGAGCAGATTTAGATTGGGTGTCAGGAAGTTCTTCCCTATGAGGGTGGTGGAACACTGGAACAGGTTGCTCAGGGGGGTGGTTGAGGCCCGTGAGATGAATCTCAACCAGAGGATCTTTGGCTGAACTTTGTGCAGAAGATAAGATACCTGTTCACTTTGTGCTGGAGTTGCATGTGCACGTGTCCCTGCCAGTCATACCCTCTAGGTAATCCAGGGCAGCAATAAAAGTGTGAAAATAATTTAAAAATTATTTCTAGGGCAACACTCAGGTTTTGAGCCCATCTATACTTAGGCCTTGCTTGTAGGAGTTCTGTATTCTTCCTTTCAGTGAAGAGTTTGCTATGTTAAGGTGACCAATAGCAAGGGAAACTCAGTATTATGATTGGTCTTCTGATCAGCAACCACAAGGCAACTCTGGGGTTGCAGGATGTAATTTTATCCAAAGAAATTGCTTGTCCCAAAGATCTTCAACAACGCCATTTGTGTGTGTATCCCAACAAGGTTATTGTAGTTGGCTCTGGTTTTTCCATTGAAGTGTGGGAGTGAACATGATTGACAAGACTGGAAAACACTCCCTTGGAGGATCAGCACTGCGCTCGTTTCAATGTGTGAGATAGAAAGCCAGCATGCCTCATCTACCCCACGCAGCACTACAGGCTGGGGACAGAGTGGCTGGAGAGCAGCCAGGCTGAAAGGGACCTGGGGGTACTGATTGACAGCAGCTGAACATGAGCCAGCAGTGTGCCCAGGTGGCCGAGAAGGCCAATGGCATCCTGGCCTGCATCAGCAATAGTGTGGCCAGCAGAAGCAGGGAAGTCATTCTTGCCCTATATTCAGCACTGGTTAGAACACACCTTGAGTACTGTGTCCAGTTCTGGGCTCTTCAATTTAAGAAGGACATTGAGACACTTGAACATGTCCAGAGAAGGGCAACGAGGCTGGGGAGAGGTCTCGAACACAAGCTCCATGAGGAGAGGTTGAGGGAGCTGGGGGTATTTAGCCTGGAGAAGAGGAGGCTCAGGGGAAATCACTGGTTGCTTGGGAGAAGAGACCAACCCCCACCTGGCTACAACCTCCTTTCAGGTAGTTGTAGAGAGCAATAAGTCAACCAGTAGCCCCAGGTCCCTATCAGCCTGGCTACTCTCCAGCCACTCCAACCCCATCTGCTCCACCAGTCTGCAGACTTTGTTGACAATGATTGTAAATCTTGGTATGGACCTATATTTAAAACATCATTTTAGAAGACCAAATAGGGATTAGAACTGATGTATGATGTATGGGCTTACTAATGGCATCTTTATAAAGACAGCCATAAAACTTCAAACAAGCTCTTGTAGGCTTTTGAGTTGATGGCAAAAGTATAAGTGGCAAATAATTATCTCCACACTTGTCTCAATATGCTTTTGAAATTATTTGTTATATGAATAGCTCTGCCAGACTTTGACATCTCCCTAGGGAGAAAGCTCAGGTGTGTCTGGCTGCAGGGTTCTCCAGCACAGGTGTGTCCAGCCAGTCAAGGGAAGTTCTTCTGCCTCTCTACTCAGCCCTGCTGAGACCACACCTGGAATCCTGTGTCCAGTTTGGGGCTCCCCAGTCCAAGAGAGACAGAGACCTGCTGGAGAGAATCCAACAGAGAGCCACAAGGATGCTTAGGGGACTTGAGCATCTCCCCTGTGAAGAGAGACTGAGAGCCCTGGGGCTGTTTAGTGTGGAGAAGAGAAGACTGAGAGGGATCTGATCAATGTCTATCAATAGCTGAGGGGTGGGTGTCAAGTGGAGGGGGCCAGGCTCTTTTGGGTGGTTCACAGTGATAAGACAAGGAACAAAGGGTTCAAAATTGAACATAGAAGATTTCACCTCAACAGGAGGAGAAACTTCTTTCCAGTGAGGGTGACAGAGCCCTGGAACAGGCTGCCCAGAGAGGTTGTGGAATCTCCTTCTCTGGAGACTTTCCAAACCCACCTGGATGCATTCCTGTGCAGACTACCCTAGGTGCTCCTGCTCTGGCAGGGGGGTTGGACCTGATGATCTCTGGAGGTCCCTTCCAACCTCTGATATCCTGTGAGACTGTGAAGACCAAGTATATTCTGAAGATTTTTGATACAAGATTTTTTAATTCAGTTATGTCCCTTTAGATCACGATATTAATTATGAACTGTATGCATGGTAACACTGTGAATCTAGAGCTAGATTTTTCAAATGGAGTTTAAATATTTGATGAAAATTCATGTTTGTCAAAGTAGTTACTATGTATTACAAGGGCATGCTTGGTTTTAATTTCATATGTTTGCATTCTGGAAGTATAAACAATCAGCTGAAGTATTCTAATAAAGACTTCCATTATTTCCTATATTCTGTTTCAGTGCTCCATTGAAAAAAAGCTGAGATTTTCCTTTTTTTTTTTCTGTCCAAAAACTTTGAAAGCTCAGAATTTGCAAGGTGCCAAATGTGGGTCTTCTGAATGTCAATTCTGATGTAGGAAAATTGGAAAACATGATTTTCCCCAAAAGAAAGAGAGAAGAGAAAGAGCTACAGAGACATATACCCTGACTCTGAACCAGAACAGCAGAAGAAAAGTGAGCTATCAGTAGAATTATATTTTACTGTCTCCTGTTATCTGTGGTTTCCTTTCACACCAATTTCTGAGCAGGCAGATCAGGGCCTATTTTCCATTTGTTGTATGTGAGTAATTCCCATTGTTGAAAAAGGAAGTTATTTGTTGTCTCAAAGAGGAAAATTTAGTTAGAATGTGATCATAACTGTTCTCCCCCCCTCCACCCCATACTGTGTGTTACTGTTTTGTGATATGCCATCTTTTATTTCTTCTGCAGTGTTCCTCATACTCAGAATAAGGCTGGCTTGCAGTAATTTCAACAAGAAAGGAATCCTTTGCTTCAGTGTTGTTACCATTTCAGAGCTCTCTGCAGGCAAACTCACAGATCTGGATAGTTTCTCCCCTTCATTTTGGTCCTCACCTTGTTAAAGCTACGCTGATGCTCCCAAGGATCTCTGCTCAGCTGCTGAGCTTTAGTACAAACTAGAAGCTCACAGCAGTCTTTCTGGCTCATATCATCAATTTTAGGTTCATAGGTTTTTAACACCAAAGAGCTTAACACAACACCAGGAGAAACTAGAAAGTATTTCTCAGCTTGAGAGGGCAAGCTGCCTCAGTATTGAAAGCTATGAAAGGGAAGAATCACATTTCCTTTTCTAGGGTAATATTGCTAATGATTCAAATATTCCTTGGTTATGCACTGAGCAAGCTAATTCTTTTCCAGACAACTGTGCAGATTCAGAAAGACCAAATCTTGTGATCTTTATTGATAAGGGGAATTTTTTCCTTAAATTAATGTGACTGATGGACCTTGTTGAATAGCTTGGAGGAACTGATTTGTGCCAAGCACTCAGTGCTGTAAAAAGCAGCAAAGAAGCTGACTTATTGCTTCTGCCTTTGTTTGCATAGTCATATTTGTGCTCTGGTCTTACACAGAGCGGAGCTTCTGCTAACAAGTGCAGCTTTAGGTTTGCTTGGAAACAATGTGTCTCCAATCTGGATAATCCCAGGATGGAATTTTTCTATGTCTTTACTTCATCTTCTAGCATCGAGGTCTTTGAGCTTTCCCTCAACCTTTGATAGTCATTTGTGACAAACGCACACTTAGTTCTCAAAGATGATCTAAAAAGAGATAAAATAAACTAATTTGTCCCAGATATTCCCATTGCAGTTCCAGAGCTAGCCATATTTGCATGTGAAAATACCTGGTATTAGAGAAAAATCTCTTTTTTAAAGGACAAACAAAATAATTTGGCATGAAATGATGTTAGAAAGTATTATTTTTATTTTATTTTATTTTATTTTATTTTACTTTATCTATTCTATTCTATTCTATTCTATTCTATTCTATTCTATTCTATTCTATTCTATTCTATTCTATTCTATTCTATTCTATTCTATTCTATTCTATTCTATTCTATTCAGTTTAGTTTAGTTTAGTTTAATTTGGTTTGGTTTTGTTCTGGTTTTGTTTTGTTTTGCTTGTAGAAATATGCCTCAGATTCAAAGCTCTGCTGACTGAATCCCTGACTGTTTCCTTCTGGAGTATGACTGTGCACTGCAAATAAATCTGTCAGTGGAACATACGCCAATGACCTTTATTTGTCCTGCATACAAGTGGCTTGCTTCCTAAACATGCATGAGAAAGGGGTGAAGTATTTGAGCAGCAAACTCTAAGAATCACTGCCTCGTGTCTCTGCTCAGTTTTCCACTCGTTGAATGATTGAGGGCACTCAGTCTCTGAGCTGAAACTTCTTTTTGCTAAATGTAGGGCCACAAGAATGATCAGAGGGCTGGAGCACCTCTCCTGTGGGGACAGACTGAAAGAGTTGGGGCTGTTCAGTCTGGAGAGGAGAAGGTTCTGAGGTGACCTTGTTGTGGCCTTCCAGTATGATGATTGTGTGTGAGGAAAAAGAGAAGATCATTCCTAGGAAGTGAAGGGGGCTGACTGAAGGAGAGCTGAGTAGGTGTGGGAGAATATGATATTGTGGTGTGACTGTGGAGGAGAAAGAGAGGGGGCATGCATTGATTCTTGTATATCATTGCATTCTCCTCAATGGCTTATCAGCATGGAGTCAGCTGCATCTTGTATAATGGCTGTACTTTCTGTAAGATCAATACAGACCCATCACACAGCTGCCAGTATTGAACATTTTTTCTGTCTCAGCCTACAGCATTCATTCTCTCTCTTATTGCTTAGCCCACCTTATGTGTTCTGATGACACGGCATGAATAGGCTTCCTTGGGTGATGTTAACTCCCACCTCATGTCCCCCCACACAGAAGAGACCAGAAGAACCCCTTGAGGGTGGTGAGACACTGGAACAGGTTGCACAGGGAGGTGGTAGAAGCCTCATCCCTGGAGGTTATTAAGGCCAGGTTGGATGTGACTCTGAGCAACCTGATGTAGTGTGAGGTGTCCCTGCCCATGGCAGGGGGGGCTTGGAATTAGATGATCCTTGAGGTCCCTTCCAACCCTGACAATTCTATGATTCTGTGATTCTATATTGATGCTGTCTGAGTCTGCATGAGTGCCAAGTATTTCTATCTATATTGTTCTTTGTGGTTTACTGGATGTATCTATATCTATATCTAATCTATATCTATATCTATCTATCTATCTATGCCTTATACATGTGTATGTATATGTGTATGTACCTGCTGGGTACACATGGCTGTACTAATTGCTGGCTGATCTGGGAACATGGAGCTGAAGCAGCCTTGCCTCTATTGAGCTACTGGGTTTGAAAGTCCCCAACAGTTTTTTTTTTTTTCAAAAATAATAGTCTATATAATCCTCATGAATGCAGAAAGAACCTTGGCATCATCTCTTCCCAAATTTTGGGAGACTTTGGATGTTTTCCCAAACATGGTCTTCAGTCTTGAGAACAAAGAAAATAACCCATAGGAAGTAAAGATCCCAAAACAAAAGAAGGAAAGAAAAATAGCAAACATTACATTTGGCTGGTCTTCCATGTGGTACATCTATTATAATTTTATTTTTATTTTTGTTTTTATTTTGTTTTTATTTTTTATTTTTAATTTTTATTTTTATTTAATTTTAATTTTTAATTTAATTTTAATTTTAATTTTAATTTTAATTTTCATTTTCATTTTAGTTTTATTTTTGTTTTTATTTTTGTTTTTATTTTTATTTTTAAATTTAATTTTTATTTCTATTTTTAAATTTTATTTTTATTTTGTATTTTTATTTTTATTTTCATTTTTATTTTTATTTCCCTTTCATAAGTAAAACAACCACAGAAAAGAAGAATGTAAATGATGTACTGAGGTTAGCTTTTCTGGGGAATGATTCCCTCACTTCCCTTTCTAAAGCTCCTACAGGTATTACTCTGTTAGACTAATTGCAGCATTTTATCATGTTGGCAAATCCTTTGTAATAATTTTTGTTCCCATTAAGCTACAATGAATACAAGGAAGCCTTGGCTCAAGACACCTATTGGCAGCTTCACAGCTGCTGCTGAATTAGGACAGCAGCAGTAGTTGCCATTCCAGACAGGATGTCACCTAAGAGAGAGATGACATTTTAAGGGCTGCTGACTGCTTGGAAAAGTCTTGGCCAGTCTGAGAGACCTGGCTCCTAGTCCACTGCCTCACCCTTCTGGTACAGTTCTCTTTTTACCTGTTGCAGTTACACGCAGCAGGTGATTTATGAGGCTGTAAGAATACAAAAACTAGGGAAATGGGATCATGCATCTCCAGTTTAATTTCTGTGACAGAAAGTAAAGAGTTAAGGTAAATCCTTTTCAAACCTAAGGAAGTTATCTTCTGCTTCTATTCCTGGTGTGGTGGGTTGAAATTACCCCCTCCCCCCCTAATCTGGAGAACTATCCCCCAGAATAAAATTGCCAGCCCAGCCCAGATTGGGGTGGAAGCAAATGAAGCTGTGTTTATAAGCAAATTAAAATCTAGAACTATAAAATGCAAAATATACATGTATATATGTACAAAATGTATATATGTACAAAATATACAATATTTGCATGCATTTACCATTTATAAACAACACAAAGACCCCCTTGGACAATACCAGAGGGCTATCAACAGCTCTCCCCCTCTCCACCCAAAAGGAAATAAAAGTCCTCCGAAATGTTACATGTTTTCATATGCAAAGCCATGTTAAATTGTCAGAGTCACACAGAATCACAGAATGTTAGGGGTTGGAAGGGACCTGGAAAAATCATCCAGTCCAAGGCCCCTGCCAGAGCAGGATTACCTATACCAGATCACACAGGAACTCATCCAGGCAGGTCTTGAATATTTCCAGAGAGGGAGACTCCACACCCACCCTGGGCAGCCTGTTCCAGTGTTCTGTCACCCTCACAGGAAATCATTCTTCCTCCTGTTTCCACGGAACTTCCTATGCCTCAATTTCCATCCATTGGCCCTTATGCTGTCATTGGGCATTGCTGAGCAGAGCCTGACTCCATCCTCTTGGCACTCACCTTTACATCTTTACAAACATGAATGAGGTCACCCCTCAGGCTCTTCTTCTGCAAGCTAAAGAGCCCCAGCTCCCTCAGTCTCTCCTCATAAGGAAGATGTTCCACTCAATCATTTTTGTGGCTCTGCACTGGACTCTCTCAAGCAGTTCCCTGAAGTCCTTCTTGAACTGAGGGGCCCAGAAATGGACACAATATTCCAGATGTGGCCTCAGCAGGGTGGACTAGAGGGACAGGAGAACCTCGACCTACTAACCACAGCCCTTCTAATCCACCCCAGGATGCCCTTGGCCTTCTTGGCTACAAGAGCACAATGCTGGCTCATGGTCAACCTCCCATCCATTAGGACCTCCAGGTCCTTTTCCCCTTCACTGCTCTCCAGCAGGTCAGTCCCCAACCTATCCTGGTCCATGGGGTTGTTCTTTCCTAGGGGCAAGACTCTACACTTGCCCTTGTTGAACTTCATTCAGTTTCTCCCTGCCCAGCTCTCCAGCCTGTCCAGATCTGGCTGAATGGCAGCACAACCCTCTGGTGTCTCAGCCACTCCACTCAGTTCAGTGCCATCAGCAAACTTGCTGACAGTGCTCTCTGTGCCCTCCTCCAAATCTTTCCTCCTCTCAAGATCTAGTTCACCTTCTTTCTGGACCTCCTTCTCTCCACACCCATGACTTCTTTTCATTAACTCTGCTTTTTTTGGTACCTCTTTTTCTTTTTCTTTTTTTTTCCTCCCCAAAATCTCAAGCCCCTGTTTCCCCTCAGTCTATGTGCAGAAGTCTATGTGCAGAAGCACAGAGTGTGTGAAGGTCCTTTTAAGTGGTGGATCTGACTTATGCTCCTTTTATTAATGGGAAGTTTTAAGACATGCCACTTCTATCTAGTCCAGGTGTCATCAAGGTTTATGACCAGTCCCTGTTGCTTGCAGCAAGCACTTAGCAGGCTTCTGCCTGACAATTTAAAAGTTCATTTTCAGACATTCATCTTCTCCTGTAACACATGCTCCCAACCTGCCCCTTGTTGGTATTCATAAAGGAAGCTAATTCTTTGCCTATGACACTTTTGCATTTCTGTTGTAGAATTCAGAATGCTTCAGTCCTTGCCAAAGCCAACAAATGATCTTGAAGTTTTTCATTCAAAAAGCAGATATGGGATGTGAAATCAGAAGAAAAGACATGGAGGTATTAACAGCCCACCCCTCCCAGTGCCTTAATGTTTACATTAATATAGCTTTTTTTTTCTTTAAAACCTCTAAGTTTTGGTAGATTTTGAATGTTTGAAGACTAGCTCTAGAAAGAAAAGCCAAGTGGATTTTTGTGAAGGTGAGAAACGTTGAAAGAAGACTCATAAAGAAAAGCCATTGTGGTGGGTTGGAATTACCCCCTAACTAATTTGGAGAAACTACCCCCCCCAAAATAAATTGCCAGACCAGCTCAGTTTGGGATGGAAGCAAATGAAGCTGTATTTACATGCAAACTAAAGTCTAGAAACATGAAATGCAACGAAAATGTACAAAATATACAATATATGTACTCTCTTTATATATATATATATACAATTTATAAACAGCACAGAAACTCCTCAGACCCCACCCCAGATGGGGGATCATTCTTCTCCTCCCCCACTCCCTCCTACCTTCCTGTTACCTCACACATTAGTCAAAACACAGATACCTCTGGCAAGACCACAGAAGAGAGAGAGAGAGAGAAGTTGCAAGGAGAAGTGACAGAAAAAAAAAGAACTGTTTATGCCTCTGCTCCATATTCCCGTTAGCAATCCAATAAATTATATAGACCTGATCATTACTTTCCTTTTACATCCAATGGCAATTTATTTTACTTTCAGACTTTGCAGTCAGAAACTAGGCTAAATTTCCCCCTTCAAACTGTAACAGGTATTGATGTGGAATGATTATGAACTCCCTTTAGGACCTAATGGTTGAGCACATTGAGTGAAATGATGATCTAAAGATCAAGAATGCTCTGGTGTCTACTGGCTTTCCCATGAATGATTTCTACCGGCAGCTGGAAAGAACTGGAGTTAGGGTCCTGATGATTTTATTTTCATTCTTCTCTAGAAAGAAATACAGATTTTAAAGCTTGGGCAATTAAAATGTGACCCCATTCAGTTTGATCCTGTCAAGGCATCACAGCATCACAGTATCACAGGATATCAGAGGTTGGAAGGGACCTGAAGAGATCATCAAGTCCAACCCTCCTGCCAAAGCAGGATCATTTAGGGTCGTCTGCACAGCAATGCATCCAGGTGGGTTTGGAAAGCCTCCAGAGAAGGAGACTCCACAACCTCTCTGCGTAGTCTGTTCCATTGCTCAGTCAACCTCACTGGAAAGAAGTTTCTCCTCATGTGGAGGTGAAATATTCAAGCTTGTACCTGTTGTTTCTTGTCTTATTACTGTGTACCACCCAAAAGAGCCTGGCCCCCTCCACTTGACACCCACCCCTCGCATATTGATAGACATTGATCAGATCCCCTCTCAACCTTCTCTTCTCCAAACTAAACAGCCCCAGGGCTCTCAGTCTCTCTTCACAGGGGAGATGCTCAAGTCCCCTAAGCATCCTTGTGGCTCTCTGTTGGACTCTCTCCAGCAGGTCTCTGTCTCTCTTGAACTGGGGAGCCCAAAATTGGACACAGGATTCCAGTTGTGGCCTCTGCAGGGCAGAGTAGAGGGAGAGAAGAACCTCCCTAGACCGGCTGGACATAATGGCATAGTTCCTTTTATTTCATCTGGTGGCTGCTATTAAAGTGCCTTTATTATGACCCTGGTTAATTAATTAAGGAATCTATCAGAACAGCAATAAAAATAGTTCTGCTACTTTACTTGATGCTCAGCATTTTGTAGCACTGTGTGCCCTCTTTCCCCTGGGTTGTCACTGGGATCCAGGGGTACCCAGATACTCAGCTATGATGAATATGCTGCTGATCAAGGAAGACATAATGAATAGACAATAATAATTAACAGTCTATAAAAAGCCTTGAAACAATAATTTTATGCCCCTGGTTATGGGATGAGGTGTTGGTCTGAGCCAAAATGAGGTTTATTTAGTTGCAAAACTATTGTCTTACCCAATCACAGCCATTTTACTCTGGTTTTGAACCACTGCCTCTAGGCTAGGAATGGGACTATATTTTGTATGCAGCGTGTAGGGATATAGGATGACAGCAAACACATTTGGGCTTTCCTAGGTCAAATCCATTACTGTGTAGTGTACAGAAAGAAGAAGACATCTACCAATGATAATTAAGCCCATCAGAATGTTTTCTGATCAGTAAGGCTTTCTTTAAAAAGTGGCTAAATCTGGGAATATTGAGCTTCACAGTGTCTTCCTGTAGGGACTTGTACCAGGCAGATGTCAAAGAAAAGGCTTGAGTAGGATCTAGCAGCTCTGATATTGTAGTACGCTATATTAAGTAACTTCCAAGATCTTCTTTTATTGCTTCTTTAACTTGTGAGAGTATTTAGGGAATCTTTATTAGAAGTAGGTTTCCAGATTTCTCTGTTTTTATCTTGCCACCTACAGTATTCAGAGCAGTCTAACTTGGAAAGGAATTGTTCTTGGCTTTATTCTCTAAGTGATCCAGTCCTAACAATGAGTCCGTGATGATCAGTTTAATTTATGTTTTGTCACAAACTGTTACTTACTTGACTTGTCTGTGTAATATGGAGCCTCACTCAAAAGAGTTGTTTGGATGTGTTTTCAATTGCTTTGTGTGAGTCATTGTTCTAAAGGGAGCTTTTATTACAGACTGAATACCTGGGATGATGAATTTACATGTATGAGAACAGATAGATGCTGGAATGTAATTGTATCTCTTTCCTAACTGTGTGCACATATTCACAGACAAATAGACATTTGCATTAGAGTGCAGACATAGGGCTGGAGCACCTCACCTGTGAGGACAGGCTGAGAGAGCTGGGGTGGGGTGGTTCAGTCTGGAGAAGAGAAGGCTCCCAGGAGACCTTCTTGTGGCCTTCCAGTATCTGCAGGGGGCTACAAGAAAGCTGCGGAAGGACTTTTAGGGTGTCAGGTAATGATAGGCCTGGGGGAAATGGATCCTAGGTAGAGGAAGGGAGATTTGGATTTGATGTTAGGAAGAAGTTTTTCACCGTAAGGGTGGTGAGACACTGGAACAGGTTGCCCAAGGGGGTGGTGGAAGCTCTGTCCCTGGAATTTTCTAAGGCCAGGCTGGATGGGGCTCTGGGCAATCCGATCCAGTGGAAAGTGTCCCTGCCCATGGCAGAAGGGGTGGAACAAGAGGATCCCTGAGGTCCCTTCCAACCCTGACAATTCTGTGAAATTTGTCTGTGTATTCACAGGGCCTTGGAAATAGATAAACCTGAAGGAATCATTGTGATGCTGCCAAGAGGAGGTGCATTATCTTTGGTCATGACTATTATTTATTATTTATTCCTGTTGCTGTACATCTTTCTTGCATAGTCACTCTAGGCTACTTGCCTTTTCCAGTGTTAAACCAGCAGCTTCAAAAGCAACATGATGTGAGAGGGGAAGAGGAAAGGCTGATTCTGGACATGCTGAAAAGTAAAAAAAGTCCACCTGAAATGAGAAGCTGAATACCTACCTCCATAAGAGACTGAGCATCCACAAGTACACGAACTGCTAAGCAGGAAATAACCCAGCTATAAAATTGTGGTACAGGCAGAACAGTTTATAAAGAGGTGAGACTGAACCACAGTCATTGGGAAACTTAGGGCAGATCTACGTGGAAACCTTCATGCTAGAGTCATGGAACTTAGGAATAAGGATGGGGGTTGGTTGGTTGACTATTTGCTTTTGGCAGCTGCTTTCTGTTGCTGGGAACAGGCAGGACGAGTTGTTCAAGCACAAGACCTTGGGTGTGTGTGTGATGGGTGTGTTTCTCACCCCATCTTGCCATCTGCATCAGGGACAGACATATTTGCCCAAGTCACCTACCTATTGAAGGTATTTATGGAGTTCAGTATGTCTGTTCATTTTAGGTTTCTGATGCATGATGAGTGCTGCTCTGGCTGTGCCTGCTCCTCTCCACTCCCTGCAGTGAGCACCTCGCTCCTGCGGACATCTCCAGCACACACTGCAGAGGTGTGCACTAGGTCAAATGACTGTCAGCTGAGTTTTAGGAGTTGGCTGTGCTTTATTTTTGCCTTCAGCAAGCATGAGAACAGCTGTATTGTCCACAGTCCCAGTGAAAGGTTTGAATTAGTGTAATTTACCTTGCATTTGCAGTAGCCTATGCCCGCATGCATGGCTGGTCACTGCTGTTCCACTGAGGCAAGCTGTCATGAGTCTCCCCAGCACGGATGCAGTTATCCTGACAAGAAAAGTGCTTCCATTAGTATTTTTTCTGCTACATGAGTCAATATAAGCCTGAGTGGCACAGTGGTTGAGCTTTTTTTCCCTGATACAGGCTAAGTCTCTGCTGGGAGTTGCCCATATAGTGATGCTTGTGTGCAGGCTCTGATATGGGGCCCATGCATCACTGCAGTGAGCTTCTGGGATAATCTCAGTGCAGTAAAGTAACATCAGGCATCTGATGGGTAAGGGTTGAAGGAAGAGTCTTTCAGAGACTGAATAAATACATGCATTGCAAACTTACTCCTTTGTGTTAACAAACATGTCCAGAGAAGGGCAACAAATCTGGTGAGGGGTCTGGAGCACAGCCCTGTGAGGAGAGGCTGAGGGAGCTGGGGGTGTTTAGCCTGGAGAAGAGGAGGCTCAGGGGAGACCTCATTGCTGTCTACAACTCCCTGAAGGGAGGTTGTAGCCAGGTGGGAGTTGGTCTCTTCTCCCAGAACACCAGCAGCAGAACAAGAGGACACAGTCTCAAGCTGTGCAGGGGGAAGTTTAGGCTTGAGCTTAGAAAGAAATTCTTCCCAGAAAGAGAGATTGGCCATTGGAATGGGCTGCCCAGGGAGGTGGTGGGGTCGATGTCTCTGGAGGTGTTTAAGAAAAGCCTGGATGAGGCATTTACTGCCATGGTCTGGTTGATTAGTTAGGGTTGGGTGATCAGTTGGACTTGATGATCTCGGAGGTCTCTTCCAACCTGGCTGATTCTGTGATTACCTCCACAGGGACTCCAGAGTTTAAAGTTTGTCCCTGGCAACCATACTCACCTGACAGCAAGCGTACTGATAAACACACTCAAGCATACTAAGCTGCCATTATTTGATTTAAACCACCAAGTGCAATGAAGAAATCAGCTGCTTTACAAGCTAGTTTCTGATCACTGTGTTTCGCAATTTTGAGTCCTCTGCAAAAATTTTCAGGTTCATCATTTTCACCTCTCCCTTGCTTGGGAAACTGGAACAGCAAAACTGAGCAAGGGCAAACTTCATTTTTCAAAGCGAGCTGTTTTTCACATTTACTGTCAGTGACAATAGCCAGCTTTTGATGTGCAGTTCTGAGAGTGAACCAAAAGAGAAAGTCTGGCAGCAGTGCCCCGTTTGGGAATTTTGGAAGGAGTTTTGGGGGGGATTATTTTGGGTTTTTGGAACTGGCAGCAACAGGCAAGTGACATTTTACAGTACGTTAAAATTTGATATCTGAAAATAGCTCCCTTGGTACAGAGCTTGCCTTCCTTGATTCTCACATAAGCTGAGCATTTAGCATAGCTGAGTGATAAATGCTGAATTTCTGGTGTTTCATACGCAGTGAAATGACAAGGTCAGTTTTAATTAAGCTGAGATCAAGCCCAGTCTATATTGCACACTTCTGATTAGATTACTTCAAATTAACATAAGTTTTTGGAGACTTCACTGAAGTCAGTGGTGTTAAACACCAGCTGTGCTGGCAGATAAGCGTGGGATATAAGAGGGAGATAGAATTCACATTGAAATTAGCACTTGGCACAATATAATTCTCTGATTGCAAACTATGCGAAGTTGCCTGTGCTAATTGGTTGATTTTATTTGAAGCAGATGTTGTTAGCTTTCCCACTAATGATGTGGAGAGAAATTTTTTTTTTTGAAAGGCATGCCATGTTAGGTTCTCTGCAGTATAATAAGCTAATTACAACTTTAAGTACTTGCAGTAATTAGCACAATGTGTATAAAGTGGTCCTGATCTTTTCACCCTGCTGCATTATTGTTAGGGCCTCTTAAAAAACAAAAAAGAGAGCTAGCTGGGTTTAGCTTCCCCAAACTAGCTTGTTTTCCCAGACTTTTGTATTAAGGAGAGAACGAACTAGACTTTTATCCTTATTTTTAAGGACACCAAAAAGATTTAAACCTTTTCTCCTTCTGCTTTTCTCTCTCTTCTCTAAATCAAATGTGTTCAGTCTTGCTCAAGACTTCCACTGTCTTAAAAATCTCATTAGCAAACAGTTCTGCAATGGGAGTATTTGTTCTCTATTAATTCGTTTGCCCACATGTTACCAAGACTCAAGGTATACCTGACTTAGAGAAAGAAAACAAACACCTCCCACCCCTCCCAAACTTCTTTCTCCCTAGAGCAATTGTGCTCCTTGTGATTGGTACTGATGGTGATTAAAAGTGGCCAGCAAGTTGGCAAAATAGACACAGGAAGACCTGTCCAGTGATCCTGCCTGTTGAAAAAGGAGGAAAATCAAATGAGTTCTATGAAAATGGTGAATCAGAGATTATCCTCATATTCATAGAAAGCCAACCACATCCTGGGCTGCATCAAGAGAAGTGTGGCCAGCAGGTCAAGGGAGGTGATTCTCCCCCTCTGCTCAGCTCTGGTGAGACCCCACCTGCAGTACTGTGTCCAGTTCTGGAGCCTCTATTCCAAGAGGGATCTGGACATGCTGGAAGGTGTGCAGAGAAGGGCCACCATGATGAGCAGAGGGCTGGAGATCCTCTGTTACGAGGACAGACTGAAAGAGTTGGGGCTGTTCAGTCTGGAGAAGAGAAGGCTCTGAGGTGACCTTCTGTGGCCTTCCAGGATCTGAAGGGGGCTACAAGAAAGCTGGGGAGGGACTTTTTAGGATACCAGGTAGTGATAGGACTGGGGGGAATGGAATAAAGCTGGAAGTGGGGAGATTCAGACTGGACGTGAGGAGAAGTTCTTCCCCATGAGAGTGGTGAGAGCCTGGAATGGGTTGTCCAGGGAGGTGGTTGAGGCCCCATCCCTGGAGGTGTTTAAGGCCAGGCTGGATGAGGCTCTGGCCAGCCTGCTGTAGTGTGAGGTGTCCCTGCCCATGGCAGGGGGGTTGGAACTGGATGATCCTTGTGGTCCCTTCCAACCCTGACTGATTCTATGATTCTATGATATTTCCAGACATCAGGTGCCTTGGATAGGGATATTGTGGTGGACCCTGGACTGAAACCTGTTCATGCTCAGCCAGATTAAGCTGTGCTGTTTGCAGCCACTGGGCTGTACCCAGGGCACAGAGGGTGACACAGCAAGAAAAGGAGTTACGAAATACACAAGGTCCACAAAGTCTTTGGGGCTGGCAGAGGCATGTACAGGAGCATCCACAAAAATTGTGGACATAGAGCAGGAGTGAGATGATGAAGACTGCAAATAGCCAGCAGCTTGGCTGGAACTTCTGCTGTCCAAAAAGGTATTCCCTGATGAAGTGCATCCAGTCCAAATATTTCTTCTTTAGATCCTTTTAATGGCAAGTCATATCTGTGAACTATGTTTCCCTCTGGTTCTTAGCAGAAAACAGGATAGTTTCAGTTCATCACATTGTCCTTTCCTTTCCCACACTGGCTTGCAAGAGAAATGTGTCTTCTGCATGCTAGGTCTTGGTTGACTGTCCCTGTGTACCTCTTTGAGAAGTGTACATAAGGAAGGTGTTCATAAAACAAACCTTGGGTTTAGCATGGAGTGATTCACTGAAGTATTTCCTGGGTCAGCAAGAGGGGCACAAGACTTAAATGATTTATTTGCTTTCACCAAGCTTTCTCCTTTTAAATAAGTCAGTAAATCTGCATCTTGAGAATGTGGGTAGGAAAAGAAAAAAAATATATTTTTTTCTCTTGACAGTGCTGAACTTTAAGGAAAATTCTCGAGTTAGCACTAAAGCATCACTCAAAACAAATCACAATTTGGTTTCTGTAACTTCATAAGACTTCTATTGCCTTGGGCAAAATCTTCTAGTTGTAGGTGTAAGCTAAAGCAAACATGCCACTTCCCTTCATTGCAAAGAACTGGTGAGTAAAGATTCTTTGTTATTTTAATCTCCTGCTTCAAATCCCCTGGTGCATTAATTTGGTGGTTTGACTAATTGGTGGGTTAACCTATCATTAATGTTCCTCCATTAATTTCCTGATGCAATTTTATGGACATCTCGATGTTGCTGCTGAATTAAAGTCTGGTTTAGATTAAAAATAAAAAGGACAGTAGAGTGGTTTTAGATGTTATCTATTTGCTGCATTTAAACATCTGTATTTGTTAGAACAAAAGTCAGGGAAGTATAAAGAGCTGTATCTTTTTAGTACAACATATTGTGCTTTAATCCTGATTTACCCAAGAATTTTTGTGGGGTTTATTAAAACACAAGGAGTCAATTACATTGTTCTTAGCCCCTTATGCTATCTGGAGGTCCTAACCCAAAGACTACAGGCAATGCATGTAAAGGCTTCTATGGGTAAAAGCAGCTTGTGCTCTTGTGGCCAAGAAGGCCAGTGCCATTCTGGGGTGCATTAGAAGGGCTGTGGTTAGTAGGTCAAGAGAGGTTCTCCTCCCCCTCTACTCTTCCCTGGTGAGGCTGCATCTCAAATATTGTGTCCAGTTCCGGGTCCCTCATTTCAAGAGGGACCTCAGGGAACTGCTTGAGAGAGTCCAGCACAGAGCCACAAAAATGATTGAGGGAGTGGGACATCTTCCTTATGAGGAGTGACTGAGGGAGCTGAGGGCTCTTGAGTTTGGAGAAGAGGAGCCTGAGGAGTGACCTCATTCATGGTGATGAAGATGTGCAGGGTGAGTGCCAAGAGGATGGAGCCAGGCTCTGCTCAGTGATGCCCAATGACAGGACAAGGGGCAACAGGTGGAACTTGAGGCACAGGAAGTTCCATGGAAATATGAGGAAATTTTTTTCACTGTGAGGGTGACAGAACACTAGAACAGGCTGTCCAGTGGGGTTGTGGGATCTCCCTGTCTGGAGATATTCAAAACCCACCTGGATGTGTTTCAGTGTGATCTGCTCCAGGTGCTCCTGCTCTGGCAGGGGGTTTGGGCTGGATGATCTTTACATGTCCCTTCCAGCCCCTGACATTCTGTGATTCTGGGTTAGGAGATGGTGATCATGAATATTTCCTCAGAACTATGCCAAGCAACGAAGTAGAAACTATGATCTTGGCATTGCTACAGATCATCCCAGCACTACACACAAGACTGTATCACACTGCCTGCTCTTGACCCAAGTAAAATGGAAGCTTGCCTTATTCCTTTCACCTTTTACATGTTTAATTTGTCCATGATATCAATGTGTCAGAGTAGAGACCATTTTTCACCTACATTTACAGTCCCTGGGGGTGGTTGGGATCTTGAAGTGCTATGTGGTACAAATCAGTGATGGCAACTGTAATTAAATCATACCAGGTATGGTGGAACCAGAATAACTCATAAACTGGAAGACAAAGAAAGAGTGGCCCAAATGCTTGTGGAGCCTTGTAATAGCCCTGCTGGGTCATGCATGCATCACACCAACTCCAGTGCAGAGAAGTGCAAGGTGTGTTGACAGAAATGGTAAGAAATTCCATGATGTGAACAGCCATCTCATTTTCAAATTTAGTTAGCAGTGTAGCACAATTTGCAGGGGCTGAGCTGTGCAGCTTGCCCAGTGGCAGATGTGGCAGCAATGCATGCCTGGCCATGCAGCACACATACAAAGCATCCCCATGCAAAGCATCCCCACACTAACTTTGCCAGACCAGCTCAATTGGAAGCAAATGAAAGCTGTATTTACAAGCAAAACTCGAATCTACAATGGAATGCAATGAACGGGTACAAAATATACAGTATTTACAATATTTACATGTATTTACAATATTTACATGTATTTACAATATTTACAGGTATTTACAATGTTTACAGGTATTTACAATATTTGCAGGTATTTACAATTCATAAACAGCACAAGGACCCCCTGCCAAAGACCAGGGGAGCTGCAACAGCTTCTCCCTTCCCTTCCTCCTCTCCTACCCCCCCTATATGCAAGGGACAAGAGACAAAAGCAGAGAAGTTAATATCAGTCAGGACAATGCAGCTAAGGTCAAGCAGAAGGAAGTTAGTCTCTCCCAGAGTGAAGTGAGAAGGGAGAGAGAGATTGTTTTGGGAACTAAATTTTATGGTAGATCTCTCTCCAATGGGATTGTTTAGAAGAATCATTATTTCCCTTTTTATACCCAATAGTGATTTATTTCCATTCTGACTACTTTCTGTTCAAGATCTGTGAAATATTTTAAAGGCATAGCCTAAAACTACCACACCCTCCTTGGCTAAGAAGACACCAAGGTCAAGGCACTGTTACCTAGCAACTAATGAGAGCTGATTCATCCATTTGTGGGTGTCATATGCTGCAGTGGTGTATGTGGGTCTGTGCCTGCTTCTTCTATTTGTGTAGTGGCAGGAAAAGCAAGCAACAATTACTGGTGAGTGGCATCAGTAATGCTGACAGTGGCATCATTCAATGGATAAAAAGTCACAGCCAACAGTGACTTTCTGTTTTTAATGCTAGCAAGTGGATTTTGAATTTCTGAACTGCAGTATTGTTTCTTTCAATGTTTTGGGCTTTAAATGGGAAAGGAATGATGGTGGCAGACAGAGAGTGATTTGGATTTTACAGAAAAGTGAGCTCTCTGCTTCCTGGTGCATGAGCAGATCACAGGATCACAGAGGGTTGGAAGGGACCTCCAGACATCATTGAATCCAACTCCCCTGCCAGAGCAGGACCATAGAATCGGGCACACGTTGCACAGAAATGCATCCAGATGGGTCTTGAAAGTCCTCACAACCCCCTGGGGAGCCTGTTCCAGTGCTCTGTGACCCTCACAGGGAAGTTCTTCTTCATGTTGAAGTGGAACCTCCTGTGCTGGAGTTTGTATCCATTGACCCTTGTCAGGTGCAAATGAGCAGAGCCTGTGCCCTCCCTCTTGGCCCCCAGCCCTCAGATATTTATAAACATTTATTAAATCCCCTCTCAGTCTTCTCTTCTCCAGACTAAAAAGCCCCAGAGCTCTCAGCCTCTCCTCATCAGGCAGTGCTCCAGTCCCTTCATTATCCTTGTAGCCCTCTGTTGGACTCTCTCAAGTAGATCCCTGTTCCTCTTGAACTGGGGAGCCCAAAACTGGACACAATATTCCAGGTGAGGTCTCACCAGGGCAGGGCAGACGGGGAGGAGAACCTCCTTTGATCCGCTGGACACACTCTTCTGAATGCACTCCAGGATCCCATTGGCCCTCCTGGCCCCCAGGGCACATTGCTGTCCCATGGATAACTTCTTGTCCACCAGCACTCCCAGGTCCTTCTCCTTGGGGCTGCTCTCCAGCAGATCACCTCCTAACCTGTACAGGTGCAGTATATGATTCCTTCCCAAATGCAGGACTCTGCCATTATCATTGCTGACCCTCATTAGGTTCCTCTTTGCCCAGCTCCCAGTCTGTCCAGGTCTCGCTGAAATCTTCCTCTGGTGCTCAGTTAATGTACCACAATGGCCTGATCAATGTAAAAGAAAGTGAAACTTTTCTGAAAGCAAATCTTTCAAGTTTTAAGGGCCTCTAAAGAGTTAAATAAAAAGAGAGGGTATTTAGTAATGGATCTGCTTGCTGTGTGCAGCACATGCTCCTCCTCCTCACCCTGTCAATGTCTAATGAACTGTACAGTGCCATATGATGTATTATTGCTGGTGTTCCACCAGGAGTGATCAATAATATATTCTATATAATTTCTTTTTACTTCCAAATGCACCCAGCAGGGTACAATTGTATTAAATTGATGGAAAAAAGTAGAAACCCTTTCCATATTTTAGCAGAGCCAACCTTAGCAGACTTGGTTTGTGTTTTAAATGCCCAAATTGGAAAGCAAAACCACCTTTCACATACAGTTTTTTTTTTTTCTTATAAATAGAAGATCTTATGAAAAAAATTAAGAATTTATATGTAGGGAAGATACTTCAGAGTGAGTAGTATTAAAGGAGGAGATAAAACTTTAAAGAATCTATTTTTGCAATTCAGTTTAGACAATAAAACCAGAAAAATAAACTCTCTGAGGCTCTGAGAAAAGTAATAAGCAGCAAAGTTTGGCTGAGAGCCAGCTGCAGTGCAGTGTTGCCCTGTTTCTCCTGCCCTTCATCCTTCCACTCCCTCAAATGCCTTGTGTGACACCTTCCATTTTCAAGCATTAATTTTACACTTCCTCCCCCCCACCCCCAGCACAGGGGACAATGGAATGTAAAATTTTCTCTCCTCAAGCAACCAAATTGTTTTGGGGGCAGAAGTGAAGGGAGAGGGCCGGTTCTCCCACTGAAACCCAGACCAATCTGATCTAAAATGCATTCTATGCCTCTCTCTATCACGATCATTACCCTTCTCTGTCTTATTTATTTTAACCACTGAGAAAGCTGTGCTGGAGAAATTTTCTTCTGATTAGTGATTAGGCACAAAGAAATATTTGAATTGACTTCCCTACTCATTCTCATGCCAGCATGTACACTTGCTCAGCAGACTTTCCTGAGAAGGCTCACTCTTGGGTGCTGCATTCACACTCCCCAAATAAATGGAGATCAGATGTTTGCCCTTGACCAAGTGTACTTTGGAGCTGGAAATGTGAGATCTGTTTTGCTCTTCTAAAATCTTCGCAATTGCTGTGGGAAATGGCTGATGCTGGCTGAGGAGCATCCGGTGCCATCTGTTATAAAAGGCAGAGATGCCTTTTTTACAGGTGGTTTAAACCTCCCTGACCTCTTTTCCAGGATGTAAATAGCATGACACATTCCCCTCTCTGTAGCTGTCCAGTCATCCCACCACACACAAAGCAAACATGGCAGGAAGGTCTTTGCACCCTTTATGAGATGGAAAAAGAGCACACACTGAAGTAAATGTTGGAGGCTTTAGGTTTTTGTTGCAGAGCATAAAAGAAGAGGAAAGAAGCTGGTGTGCTGTTCCTGATGTGTTTAAAGATGGTTTGGATGTGGTGCTTGGGGGATATGGTTTAGGGGTGACCCTTGTAGAGTAGGGTTCATGGTTGGACTTGGTGATCCTGAGGGTCTTGTCCAGCCTGAATGCTTCTGTGATTCTGTGAAATGAGAACCATGAATTTACATTGCTGGAGAGGTGGGCACAAGCCAACCTCATGAGGTTCAACAAGACAAAGTGCAAGGTCCTGCATCTGGGTCGAGGCAATCCCAAGCACAAATCCAGGCTGGGCAGTGACTGGCTGGAAAGCAGCCCTGAGGAGAGGGACTTGGGAGTGCTGGTGGATAAGCTCACCATGAGCTGTCAATGTGCACCTGCAGTCCAGAAAACCAACCAGATCCTGGGCTGCATCAAAAGAGGTGTGGCCAGCAGGTCAGGGAGGTGATTCTCCTCCTCTACTCAGCTCTGATGAGACCCCACCTGGAGTACTGCATCCAGTTCTGGAGCCTTTATTACAAGAGGGATCTGGACATGCTGGAACATGTCCAGAGAAGGGCCACCAGGATGAGCAGAGGGCTGGAGCACCTCTGCTATGAGGACAGACTGAAAGAGTTGGGGCTGTTCAGTCTGGAGAAGAGAAGGCTCCGAGGTGACCTTCTTGTGGCCTTCCAGGATCTTAAGGGGGCTACAGGAAAGCTGGGGAGGGACTTTTTAGGCTCTCAGGTAGTGACAGGAGTAGGGGGAATGGAATAAAGCTGGAAGTGAGGAGATTCAGGCTGGACGTGAGGAAGAAGTTCTTCCCCATGAGAGTGGTGAGAGCCTGGAATGGGTTGTCCAGGGAGGTGGTTGAGGCCCCATCCCTGGAGGTGTTTGCAGCCAGGCTGGATGAGGCTCTGGCCAGCCTGATGTAGTGTGAGGTGTCCCTGGCCATGGCAGGGGGGTTGGAACTGGATGATCCTTGTGGTCCCTTCCAACCCTGACTGATTCTATGATTCAATGATTCTATGATTCTATGATTCTATGTTTGAGTTAGCACTGTTGTTCTCCTTGTGCATGCAGGATGTGTGTGAGGGAGTGCCTGTGCCCCTGGGCTGTGCTGTGGTGGTGGTGCATGTGTGCAAGGTGTATCAGTGGCTGCTTGCATGGCCTTCAGACTTCCACTGTTGGCCATGTGAAACAGTGAAGCTGAGCTGGTCAGGAGAAGTAAATGGCTTCTGCCTCTGTGTCAAGTTATGGGTAAGGTCCTAGTGGCTACCTGTTTCAGAGCCCCAGGACTCTTTTGGAAACTATTGTTCAACATCTTCATCAGTGCCACTGATGAGGGGTCAGAGTTCCTGCTCAGCAAATTTGCTGACCATAGGAAACTGGGAGGCTTGGCTGATGTGCCTGAAGGCTGTGCAGCCATTCAGCAAGACCTGGACAGACTGAGAGCTGGGCAGAGGGGAACCTAATGAGGGTCAACTAGGATAAGGGCATTGCTTCCTTCATCTGGGAAGGAATCATATACTGCACCTGTACAGGTTAGGAGGTGATCTGCTAGAGAGCAGCCCTGTGGAGAAGGACCTGGGAGTCCTGCTGGATAACAAGTTCTGCATGGGACAGCAATGTGCCCTCAGGCCAATAGGATCTTGGGGTGCATTAAGAGGAGTGTGTCCAGCAGATAGAAGGAGGTTCTCCTCCTCCTCTATTGTGCCCTGGTGAGGCCACACCTGAAATACTGTGTCCAGTATTGGGCTCTCCAGTTCAAGAGGGACAGGGATCTACTTGAGAGAGTCCAAGGGAGGGCTACAAGGATGATGAAGGGACTGGAGCACTGCCTGGTGAGGAGAGGCTGAGAGCTCTGGGGCTGTTTAGTCTGGAGAAGATTGAGAGGGGATTTAATAAATGTTTATAAATATCTGAGGGCTGGGGGTCAAGGGGGGGGGTCAAGGCGGGGGTGGGGGGTCAAGAGGGGTCTGCTCAGTTGCACTCTGTGATAGGACAAGGAGCAATGGATATAAACTACAGCACAGGAGGTTCCACCTCAACATGAGGAGGAACTTCTTCCCTGTGAGGGTCACAGAGCACTGGAACAGGCTGCCCAGAGAGGTTGTGGAGTCTCCTTCTCTGGAGACTTTCGAGACCCATCTGGATGTGTTCCTGTGTGACCTGAGCTAGATTCCATGGTCCTGCTCTGATAGGAGGGTTGGATTCGATGATCTTTGCAGGTCCCTTCTAACCCCTAAGATCCTTTGATCCTATCATCCTCTGTTTGACAAAATCAACATTTCCAGTGGCTCAGTAAGGACTTGCAGTGACAGAAGTTCAGAAAGTTAGAATAATAGATTTAATTTAGTAAAGTAACAGATGCAACATATTTGGAATTGCTGGTGATAAGTGCACTAAACATTAACTAACAGCAAGTGATTGAGTGCAAATTAATAAATCCAGGGTAACACCCAACACAGCCAGAGACACAAACCTCTGCAACAGGATATAAGAGAAATGCAGCAAAAATTCAACTGTATTTTGAAAGTAAAATTCTTACCAAGAAGGTGTTCCTCTTGCGGGTGGAAGAAAAGGAGCACAGCCTACTGACTGTCCTAATTTCTGCTAAATTCTCAGTCTTTCCCCTCAGAGAGGTGTTCCTCCAATGTTTTTTTTTTTTTTTCTATCCTAACCCCAGCTTGTCTCAGCCTTCTAGGTGACATTTAGCATGATTTGGGTGGAGAATTAAGTCATATAGTGCTATGTGTTTAACTGTACTCTCTGGCTCATTGTCATACTGAGAGGTGTCAACTTTAATATCAGTTTTGCAGTTAATTAAGCAAAGGTCTTCACTTGGGCACTATAGCCTTCAAAATACATTTTGAAGCTGCTTGTTTTTGTTGTGTTAGCCTTGCCTCATTAGTTTTAGCTGAAACAGGGCCATCTTATCTTCACAGGACTCCCTCCTTCAGCAGCTTGGCAGGCCAGCTCTGCAGATCTTCATTCCCAGAGATAACATATACATAACTTGGTTGTAAGCATTTCAACCTTTCTCTCAAAGTGCATTAAATTAACTTGTGTTCCTGTCCCATGGTAAGCTGGGCAATTATTCTGCACTCCGCTAAGACACAGGCACTCCGCTCTCCCCTTTAAGACTTGCCTCTCCTCCCAATTATGCAGCATGCAGTATGCAGGTTTGTCCATGGGGATTAGCTGGAGCCAATGCTCAGTAATTCCTCCCACCATTTCCCTGGTGGATCCAGCAGTTTCTTCAGGATTTGAGCTACAAGATTTTTAATGAAATGCCTAAGACCTGTTGGGAAGATAATCTTCTAAATAGGAGCAGTACAGAGCAGTCAAGCTGAACATCTGCCAGATGGCAGAAAAATGAATCAAATCTACCCCTGAGTAGTCAGCTAGATTGAGCCTGGGAATTTCTTTTGAGTTGTGCCTGAGAGGTATGCCCAATCCCTTTGCTCTGAGTAGTAAAGCTGAAGCCAGATGGTGGCTATGCAAGTGATAACCCAGCACAGCCTGTCACTTGAAAGGGAGTCAGTCACTTTGGTGCTTTGCTCTTGACCTGACTCTTACCAAAATGATAATGCAACAACTGAGGCATAAGATTTCCTCTCCAAGGATAAGTCTTTCTCTCCAAGGAAGAATCTGTCACAAAATGGCCAGCAGATCAGAGATATCCATGTGCTGCTGAATGGGTGGCAATAACACAGGCACAGCAGTCATGCACTTGTGACCAGGAAAAGAACAGGAAATGATGGATGCAGTAACAGCTGCAGACAGGCAAACATGTTCATGTGTTAAATGGTGCTGCAAATTGCAGCAGCAGAAAAGTTAATGTTTAAAGGCCTTTACATTCATCAGCTTATGCACACCCAGTTTTGTTTCTCTCTTGGCTATAACAATGCCAGCCACAAGGTATGATGGATTCCTCATTACAATGCATGATGCTCCAAAGCTTTGCTCCCATAGGGACTGTGTCCCTCCAGCCCAAGCAGGAGGAAAAGATCCTTTTTTGATCCCTGTCCTCATATCAATGTTGGTGAGTTCATGGAAGCAGTTTAGTGAAAGGTAAGAAAGATCAAATAAAAATTCAGTAGCTATTATGGCCAACTCGTAGCAGACTAGAAAAGAACTGACCACCTGTGACAGCCCCATGAGTGCTGGATTTGCTTTTGGACATCACTGACTCTCATTTTCTCCAGTCTATAGGGTTCAGAATGTCAGGAAGCTTTCCATGCTGTGATCCTAGGATGTTGAAGCACTGCTTAACACTTAATCACAGAATCACAGAATCAACCAGGTTGGAAAAGACCTCAGAGATCATCAAGTCCAACCTATTACCTAATGCCTAACACCTCATGACAACTAAACCATGGCTCCAAGTGCCACATCCAGTCTTATTTTGAACACCTCTAGGGATAATGACTCCACCACCTCCCTGGGCAGCACATTCCAATGGCCAATTACTCTTTCTGTGAAGAAGTTTCTCCTCACCTCAAGCCTAAACTTGCCCTGGTGCAGCTTGAGACTGTGTCCTCTTGTTCTGCCACTGGTTGCCTGGGAGAAGAGACCAATCTCCACCTGGCTACAACCTCCTCACAGAGTCACAGGATGTTAGAAGTTGGAAGGGACCTCCAGAGATCATCAAGTCCAACCCCACTGCCAAAAGCAGGATCACCTAGGGTAGTCTGCACAGGAATGCATCCAGGTGAGTCTCCAGAGAAGGAGACTCCACACCCGCCCTGGGCAGCCTGATGCAATTAGCAAGACTCATAATTAGAAATGTATCCAAGAAATACTTGGAAAGAGTAAACAAAATATCTCTCCCTGGAGATTTTCTTGGTATTTTTCCAGTCCTGGCCTGTCCCCTGTCCTGCTGTTGTAGTGTCAAGAGATTGGTACTCTGTAGTTAGGGGTGTGCCCACTGGATGTCATGATTGCTCCACAGAAGTGCAAACATAGTGGAATTTATCTAGCAGTCAAAATGTTGTTATTCCTGATAGGAAGCAGTCTTAGGGAGTATGTCTTGTGTAGTTATTCTCTCTCTGTACAAACCCCCAAATTTTGTGACCTGTGCAGTCAGTAAGCCATAGCTAAAGCCTTGTGTCTGATGGGTTATGCCTCGTTGTGTGAAAACAGAACAGTGACTTAAAGTTGTTCAAATAATTTAAATGGGTGAAGAGTCTTGTCACTGATTTCAGAAAAAGTTAGTCACCCACATACCTATGAAAATCAGGGTCTTCTTGCCATGATTAATGAGAGAGAGGGAGAATCTGTAATTGCAATCAAACAGACTCACCCACTTAATTCAGTGATTAATGAGAACAACAAATTGAATGTGGGTCATCTCAGCTTTACACTCATGCCCTGCCTGTGAGTTCTTTATAGAGAGAAAGTAAATGAGAAATGAAAAAAAAAATTAGACTATTTCCTCTGCCAAAAACTCTTCTCCAACCAGCTGAACCCATAGTAGATGGGAAATATAACTGCAAATACCTACATCCTGCAAATGTCAGTAGGGGCTAGCTCTTATTTTAATTTACTGTTTAAATGCATTAAACATAAAAGGAATCTTGTTAAATGTCATAATCATAATGACAAGCCAAATGAAATTAGCTAGAGGAGTCAATTAGATTCAGAGGCCAAGCAGGAAGCACAACGAGTCACCAGGAAAGGAGGTGTCCCCCAGACACCACACGCCATGGATTGCAGTCTTAAATGTCATGTGGAAATAAATACACTGCTACTGGCCTCATATTTAAGGGAAGAGTGTTTGCTCAGTCTCCAGAAAACACTTTTTTTCCCCCCTTTTCTTGAAGGGTTAGGCAAACCTGTGGACAAGATACACAGAGAAATTGTGAAGCAGTACCAGGCTACCTCAGTTGGAAGCACACAAAGAGTAATTTGTAGAAATGAAGCTGTGCAGAAATTATTAATTATTTCAGCCATGGAATCATAGAATTGTTTAGGTTGGAAAAGGTCTTTAAGATTATCAGGTCTAACTGTTAACCTAGCACTAGGCCACCACTATCCTAACTGATACAGGTACATCTGCTTTTAATACCTCCAGGGATGATGACTCCACCACTTCCCTGGGCAGCCTATTTCAGTGCTCAACAACTCTTTCTGTGAAGAACTTTTCATATCCAATCTAAACCTGCCCTGGTACAACTTGAGGTTGTTTCTTTTTGTCCTGTCACTTGATACTAGGGAGAAGACAGGCTGCCCAGGGGGGTTGTCGACTCTCCCTCTCTGGAGATATTCAAGACCTGCCTGGATGGGTTCCTGTGTGATTTGGTATAGGTGATCCTGCTCTGGCAGGGGGGTTGGACTGGATGATCTCTTAGGGTCCCTTCCAGCCCCTGACATTCTGTGATTCTGTGAAGAGACCAGCACCCACCTCACTACAACCTCCTTCTGGGGAGTTGTAGAGAGTGAGAAGGTCTCCAATGAGCCTTTTAATCTCCAGGCTAAACCACCTCTGTTCCCTCATGAGCTGCTCCTCATAAGACTTGTGCTCTAGATGCCTCACCAGCTTTGTTGCCCCTCTTTAGATATGCTCCAGCACCTCGGTGTGTTTCTTGTAGTGAGGAGACCAAAACTGAGCACAGTGTTTGAGATGCAGCCTCAGCAGCACTGAGTGCAGGGGGATGATCTCTTCCCTAGTCCTGCTGGCCACACTATTCCTGCTCCAGTCCTACTGTTTCCAGTATAAAACTAGTGGCTGTTGAGGTGTGACCAGAAGGGAGAAAGGAAGTGGAAAAGAAATACATTTGTAAACAAGATGGATTAATTGTTGTAATTTAATAGACAATATTAATCCTTTTCCTCTCTGCTTCTGGCTTTGCTTTCCCAAACTGTTGATGGAAGCAGTTCCATGATTCTCCTCTATATGTACCTTGGCTGTTCCTGCTGACAGTGCTATCCTCAGCAACAGGACTTACAGACCTCAGCAACAGATACTTCCTTTATTAGTCCATCTCATGTAGTTGTATGTCTTGTGATTTTTATTGACTGTCCAGACACTCATTCTTTGGCCAAGATAGTTTTCAAGATCAGCTCTCCAGTTAGCACTCTGCTGTCATATTTACTCAGCAAAGAACAACTTCATATGATGATTGTGCTGTTTTAAGTCTTTTCTGTCACTCAGTCACTAATAATTTCCTACTATCTGCAGCAGAAGGGGGTCAGGGTAGAGCTACAAGATTAATTTACGTCTTGCAGATAACTTCAGAACTACTTCAAATACGACAGGATACAGTTTGAAAGTTGTGCAAGCTAAAGCTAGAAAAAGCCTTACCAGTCTGAAAACACACAGCATGTAACAGTTCGTCCTATCTTGCTGCTCACCCCTCCCCCTCCCCCCAAGTTACCTTGCAATTCATATCAGGACTTCTTTTGTCTTTGTCTTTTTTCTATCCAGCCTCAACACGAAAGTTTATGAAGGACAAAAGGAGAGTAACAAGTTCACTAAGTGAATGTGACTCTTGATTACTTGAATTTCTGATGGGTGATTTATCTTTTAGGACACAGCTTCTGAGGGCACTAAAAAACACCATCAATGGCTTTGCAGTTTAATGTTTTAACTATCCTGCCTTTGTTTTGAACATGGCAGATGAGTTTCTTTGTCATGTGAAGCAGAAAGGAGACACTCAGCTGGGCTGGCCCAGGTATCAAGCAAAGACCTGTTCTCCTTCAAGATGTGGCTGATGGTCTCTAGTGTCTATGCCTCCCGCCAGCTTTCATGGATCTAGCCCTTCTGTTTTGGGATGGAGTGGCTGGGAAAGCAGTAGGTGATTTGCACTGTGCCCTGGTGATGTTTTGTCCTTGTTTTCATTCTCTTATTCCTGTTCCTTTTTGCCTTTCCAACTACTGAACATTGAGCTGACATTTCAGGAAATTACCCAGAGTTATTCTGAGACCTCTTTCATGAATTGTTAATGTAGAGCCCATCATTGCATATGTATAGTTAGGATTGTTATTTTGCCATGTGCATTACTTTGCATTTATTGACATTGAATCTCTCGTGCCACTTATTACCCCCCCTCCACACAGTATCATGAGAGCTTTCTGCAAGCCTTTGAGGGCAGTTTTAGGTTTGATCCTTCTGAATGCTTTTCAACCAGCTGAAAATCTGTCACCCCACTGAAAGAGATTCATGACATTAATGGTAATGAAAAGACTTCTGCAATCTGTTTGTGAACATATAGTGAGCAGAACTGGCTCTAGCCCTGAAACTTACTCCCTGTGAGACAACTTCCATCCACCCTTGTCCTGGGCTTAGGCCACAGTATTTGACTGCTCAGCTCATACTTAGCATAAAGCCACTAATCTGGACTACCTGAAGTGATTTAGGCATATGTCCAATGATGGAAAGGAAGACAAGGTGAACACCCACTAATCTGAACTACAAGAAGTGATTTAGGGATATGTCCAGTGATGGAAAAGAAGATAAGGTGGGCAAGTAATTTTACCTTTTAAATGTTGTGCTCCAATCTATCCAGTCACAGGCTCACAGGATGTCAGAGTTTGGAAGGGACCTATGAAGATCATCAGATCCAACTCCCCTGCCAGAGCAGGACCATAGAATCTAGCACAGATCACACAGGAACACATCCAGATGGGTCTTGAAAGTCTCCAGAGAAGGAGGCTCCACAACCCCTCTGGGGAGCCTGTTCCAGTGCTCTGTGACCCTCACAATGAAGAAGTTCCTCCTCATGTAGAGGTGAAACCTCCTGTGCTGTAGTTTATATCCATTGCTCCTTGTCCTATCACAGGGTGCAATTAAGCAGAGCCTGTCCCCTCCCTCTTGACCTCCAGCCCTCAGATATTTATAAACATTTATTAAGTCCCCTCTCAGTTTTCTCTTCTCCAGATTAATGTTTGAAGATATCTGTTATGTATATAATAATCAGTAATGGGGAGGGGAGTAAAAATATTAAATTTATACATTAAAGGCAGGTCATGGTGCAATCTGACTTTCCCTCCCCTAAACTAAAAATGAATTTCTTCCAATCTAAGTGCCCCTAGTAATGCAGTTCAGCTGTTGATCCAGTAGATCACAGATTTCATACATCAGTACAGGGGCATCTGGGACATGTAATGGTTAGCTGATATAAAGAGAGGTGGGTGACAAACAGGCAGTGTCAGAACAGCACTGACAAGCGTGGAAGTTATGGCAGTTTTAGGCTGATGCCTAGGAAATTTTCCACAGGTGGAGTAGAAAGTGGTAGAATGCAAATAAATTACCACTGGATAGAAAATAATGATAAGGTCTAAATAATCCCCTGGGTCTGATAACTAACATAAAGTTTGTCCTATAAACTGACTTTTTCTCTTTTTGGTTTCTTGGCTCTAGCTGATACTAGTTGGTTGCTCCCGCTGGCTGTTGCTGACCTTGGCTGCATTTCTTTGTTGTGGCTAAGTACCAACAAGCTACTCTCCTTTTTTCTCCTCTTTCTTTTTCCCTTGTCTGGGGCTGAGGGGATGTGGGGTGGGGAGAGGAGGAGGCTGTTGGTAGCCCCCTGGTTTTGTCCAGGGGGTTCTTGTGTTGTTTATAAATTGTAAGTACATGTCAGTACTGTCTATTTTGTACACATTCATTGCATTCCATATTTCTAGATGGTAGTTTTGCTTGTGAATACAGCTTCATTTGCTTCCATCTGAGCTAGTCTGACAATTTTATTCTGGGGGGTAATTTTAACCCACCATAGAAGTACAGAAAGGGTTGCCCACCTGTATGTCTAGGTGGTGTTGGAGGCTTTGCCTGTTAAACTAAACAGGAGCAGGCATGGGGGCAGCCTCTAGCAGGCAGTCACCCTCACTGGTGCACTCTCTGGCTCTGCTTCAGCATCTGGATTTTCTTTTCCTTGTATGCCTTTCATCAGGAAACAACAGAAAAAATGTGCCTTAGGGCTTAAAAGTGTGGTGAGACAGTGGGTCCCAGGCATTTGAAATCCAGGCACTGCACTATTGAGCTGAACAATGCATTTTAAAAAGCAGGACTCTGGTATGCCTTCCAGCCACCAAAAAAAAAAAAAAAACCTCCTGGCAAGTGAGTCTAGAGAATTGTCAGTGCACCTCTTGTAACCCAGGAGAGCAAAACACAGAGAGATGCAGATGCAGGCATTTTATCCACAATAAATGGGCTGAAGAACAAAATTGTTCATCAGAGTAATCAGCTTTCAAGAGTCATCCTTTTCATGATCTCAATCCTTGCTCACTTATTGCACTTAGGTAATTTCAAAAGCATTGCTGTAACTGGTCCATGTCCTTGGTAATTTTTCTTTAAGTACAGCAGAATAACATTTTATTGCTTGCACAATTCCCTGAACAATTGCACTTCCTTGGCAAGTATAATAGAAATTAATATTTTGATGTATTTTATAATTCATGTCTTGGGGGGTGGTATCTTCAAACACCATCCTAACTTATTTACAAAAAGAAGCATTCACAGGGTCAGTTATTCAGTTGTGGGTTTTACACTCCACATATAAAGAGACTTAAATGATTTTTTGGTCTCTTCTTCCAGGTTTGGTCTCTTCTCCCAGGCAACCAGTGTCAGAACAAGAGGACACAGTCTCAGGCTGTGCCAGGGGAAGTTTAGCCTCCTCTCGCCACAGGGCTCTCAGTCTCTCTTCATAAGGGAGATGCTCAAGTCCCCTAATTGTCCTTGTGGCTCTCCCTTGGATTCTCTCCAGCAGGTCTCTGTCTCTCTTGAACTGGGGAGTCCAAAACTGGACACACTATTCCAGGTGTGGTCTCAGCAGGGCAGAGAAGAGAGGTAGAAAAACCTCCCTAGACCTGCTGGTCTCATCTTAACCTGCGAGGTAGGCTGTCTCTAGAGGTCTGATGTCCTGTTGTCACAGTTGTGGGATCTGCAGGAGAGAATGGCAGTTCCATTCCTGCCTGCTTGAACGCTCTTACTGCAAAACCAGGGGTCTGATGATGGGGGTGGGGGATTGTTTTGCTCTGGGGTTATCCTGCATTGCTTGTGTGGCCAACCATTAATCCAGGATTGCCAGGTCACTGTTCAGCTGTGTTCCTCAGCACCATGTCATAGGATCACAGGATGTTAGGGGTTGGAAGGGACCTCTAAAGATCATCAAGACCACCCCCCCTGACAGAGCAGGACCATCGAATCTAGCACAGGTCACACAGGAACACATCCAAAGGGGTCTCGAAAGTCCCCAGAGAAGGAGACTCCACAACCTCTCTGGGCAGCCTGCTCCAGTGCTCTGTGACCCTCATGATGAAGAAGTTCCTCCTCATGTTGAGGTGGAACCTTCTGTGGTGTAGTTTATATCCATTCCCCCTTGTCCTATCACAGGGCATAATGTCTACACATCTTTTAAATACGTCCAGGGATGGTGACTCCACTGCTTCCCTGGGCAGTCTGTTTCAGTGCCTCACAATCCTTTTAGTAAAGAATTTTTTCCTAATATCCAACCTAAACCTCCTCTTGCACAGTTTGAGGCTATTTCCTCTTGTCCATGAAGGTTTCTTGGCACATTCTTTTGCTGTGCAGCAGAAGCTGGCACTTGTCCTTCCCAGCCTTATCCTGTCCCATCCTCCCTGCAGGCAGATGTCCTGAGTGAGGTCCCCCATGCAGTGGGGATTTGAGCTAGCTGACTGTGAGAGAAGGACTAATACCTCTGTAGCCCTCAGTCCAGGGCTTCATGCATGATGATGAAATGTGAGCTAGTGTAGGATAGACTCCTCAATGCCCAGGTTCCCAAGATAAGTGAATATATTGAGAAGTGAGCCTGGCAGCTGAAACATTTCCAATTGCTTCTCTCCAAGGAGCTGTCTAGCCTTTTTCAATTTAATAGTTAGAACCAGGCACAATGCTGGCAGACATCCTGATGGAGGTGCAGAAGGATATGTCTGGATCATGCTATTTTTCTTGCTGAGCTCTCAGCAGGTCTCCTTGAATGCAGACCCTCCATATCATACCTTGGCTTGTAACTCAGCCTGTCCCAGATAAATCCCTAGGCCAGCACCTGCACCCTGCTCAGAAAGACAGAGAGTAAACCTCTGTGGTTTTAACTGTCAAACCCGAATTAGACAATCACATTAGATGCAGCAACCATTTCCACAGCAGCATAAAAGATCAGTCTTCCTCTGGATCCCACTTTTGGGCAGCTTTGGGTTGAAATCCTAGCACCTAATATAGTGACAATCTGTTTGGTGTCACCTTAGAGCGTCCAAAATACTGGGCTGGCAAATTTCCAACAGATAAAACACTCCATGTAAGACTGCAGAGATGGAGGAGGCAGGTTTGGAAGTGCAAACTTCTGATTGTGGAGGATCATGTTTATAGAATCATAGAATCATGGAATTATAGAACCACAGAATCATAGAATCATAGAATCATAGAATCACAGAATCATAGAATCATAGAATCACAGAATCATAGAATGGTCTGGGCCAGAAGGGACATCCAAAGATCATCCAGTCTGACCCCCCCACTCCCCCCCAGCCAGCAGGGACATCCCCAACTAGATCAGGTTGCCCAGAGCCCTATGAAGCCTCACCTTGAATATCTCCAGGGAAGGGGCCTCAACCACCTCCCTGGGCAACCTGTTGCAGTGTTCCACCACCCTCATAGTGAAGAACCTGTTCCTAACATCCAATCTAAATCTGCTCTTCTCTAGTTTGAAACCATTGTCCCTCATCCTATCACTGCAGGCCCTTGTAAACAGTCCCTCTGCAACCTTCTTGTAGCCCCCTTCAGTTACTGGAAGACCGCTCTTAGGTCTCCCCAGAGCCTCCTCTTCTCCAGGCTGAACACCCCCAACTCCCTCAGCCTGTCTTTGTAGCAGAGGTGCTCCAACCCCTTGATCATTTTCATGGCCCTCCTCTGGACCTGCTCCATCAGGTCCATGTCCTTCCTGTATTGAGGTCTTCTGGGTGAGTTCTCCCCAGAGCAAAGTGTCAGAACGACCTCTCTGGATCTGCTGGCAATGCATCTTTTGATGCAGCCCAGGATGTGATTTGCCTCCGGGCTGCAAGCTCACACTGCCTGCTGATGCCCAGCTTCTCATCCATCATTATGCAACTGGTGCCTTTCCTGACATAGGTGAAATATTTTTAATGCCAGCTAACACAGGTCAAAACTATGCAACAGAAAAGATGATGGTTAATAGTTATGTTTAGGTTAGCATGGCTCAGCTGCATTTCCTTCCTTGTAGTGAAGGGTAGGACTGGTGTGGTGCAGGAAGGCAGCAAGATGTACCAATTAATGATTATTAAAGGGTAGAATTTTAGAGCTTACAGCTTGACATGGCTGCCTGAAGTCTGCTAATTAAACCATCTGAAGATCTGATCAAAGGCATTTAATGTGGAGGCTTCTTAGTGAGATGCAGATAATTAGATGAAGGCTACTAATGATTTACTTCTGCAAAGTGTAACTAGCACCACTGTCTAAAATGTGACACTGCCTGCAAATCCTGTGTCCCTTGGTGTTAACAGCCCAATGATTAAATACTAAGTGCAGATCAAGCCAGGAACAACCTTGTATTTTACTTCACAGTAAATACAGACTGATCTGGAGAATAGTAAAGATGTCCTTTCAGAGATGCCCAGTGCTCTTAGCAGAGAGTGTCACCACTAAGTTTGCAGATGACACCAAGTGAGGTGGCAATGTTGATCTTCATGAGGGTAGGGAGGCTCTACAGAGGGACTTGGATAGATTTGATCCATGGCCAACATTAATGGGATGAGCTTCAACAAGGCCAAGTGCCAGGTCTTGCACTTAGGTCACAACAACCCCAAGCAATGCTACAGGCTTGGGGCAGTGTGGCTGGAAAGCTGCTGGCAGAAAGGGACCTGGGGGTGATAAAGGACAAGCAGCTGAAGAGGAGGCAGCAGTGTGCCCAGGTGTCCAAGAAAGCCAAAGGCATCCTGGCTGGGATCAGCAATGCTGTGTCCAGCAGGAGTAGGGAGGGGATTGTCCCCTGGGACTCAGCTCTGGGGAGGCCACACTTTGATTATTGTGTCCAGTTTTGGGCACCTCAATCTAAGAGAGATGTGGAGGTGCTGGAGACAGAGCAGAGGAGGGCAAGGAAGCTGTGAAGGGCCTGGAGAATAAATCTTATGAAGAGCAATTGAAGGAGATGGGGATGGTTAGTTTGGAAAAGAGGAGGCTGAGGGCAGGCCTCATTGCTCTCTACAGCTACCTGGAAGAACCTTGTGGAGAGGCTGCTGCTGGTCTCTTCTCCCAGGTAATTAGTGATAGAACAAGAGGGAATGGCCTCAAGCTGTGACTGGGGAGGTTTAGACTGGACAGTAGGAAAAAAATTTTCCTAGCAAGAGTGGTCAGACACTGGAATGTGCTGCCCAGGGAGGTGGTGGAGTCACCAGCCCTGGATGTCATTTAGATGTGGTGCTTGGGGATGTAGTTTAGGGGTAACCCTTGTAGAGTAGGGTTATTGGTTGGACTTGGTGATCCTGAGGGTCTTTTCCAACCTGAATGCTTCTGTGATTCTGTGATTCACTGACTGAAGAGATGCATCAGTTTGCATGGCTAGAGCTAAGTGGGATGATTCCTGCAGCTGGCATGGGATTTAGCTGGGACTGAATCAGCACAAATAGCTGTGGCTGCAATCCTGAAACTGTCTCCTTTGGCTGCTGCCTTTGCATCAAACCCCTGGGCTTGCCTTTTCCTTTTTGCTGCTATGTCCTCCCTTGAGCCTCAGAGCTAAACCCCTTATTTTAGGTGTCCTCTGGAGAGGAGTGGTCACCTCTGCACACTGCAGACCACTCCTCCCGAGGCAGAGGGCAGCTCTTCCTCCACCAGTGTCCCCTGGGGCTTGGGACTGCAGGTTAACTTTGCTTTCCATGAGAGTGGGAGGTCAACCCATCTGCTCACATGTCGAGAAAATACTCTGCCAGCCTGGTTGTGAGGTAGGAGCAGTCTCTGTCTAAGACAGAGGCTTAGAAAGAGCTTGAGGATGTTTTCCAGGTGAGCTGCTGCTGCAGCTGCAATCTGGCAGACTGTCATTCTTGCTTGTGTGCAGACCCAAGCTATGCTGAGATGATGGTTTCTGTCAAGGTGTACGTGGCAGCCAGCACACCTACTGGCAGAAATCACACACCAGGGGAGGGCCATGGGGTAGGAATTCAAGCATCTGGAGATATTTAAATACAAGCTCATTTAAATAGAAGCCAGCCTGAGGTTTCAGACTTAGACGTCAGGTAAATCTAACCCCTGTTGACCTGACTGGTTTAAACATTATTTGAACACTTGCAAAAACATCTCTCAACCATTTGTTAATTCTTCCTTAATCCTTTATAAATGGGACTCTCATATGAAGTGTGATGAAGCTTTGTCCATTTTGCTCCAAAGAAGAGCTCCATGCAAAAAAAAAAAAAAAAAATCCCATAAATTATCCAAAGCAGCAGCAGCAGTTCTCAGCCTTAATTACAGCACTCATTACACACTTGTGCTATCATCCAAGCTCCCCAACTTTGTTAAAACTCAGGAATGTTTTTTTCACAATGTTAATATGCATCCTCAGGGAAGCTTCTGTGGAGAGGTAGCAGGGTCTGAAATGAGCTATGGCTGTTGCTGTGCATTAAAACCCAACTAACTGAACTCTCCCCCTCCCAGTTCAGGCCTTTCTCATCTGCTGTTCTTCCCTTAGAGTATTGAAGTGCTTGCTCTGGGAGGCCATCCCACTGTAGTTCTCCAGGCTCTGAAGCTACTTTTTGAGGTAGTGTCCAACGGATGGACACTGTCTTTGTTGAGATCCAGGAACAGAGTGATTCTTTGTCTGTTAGACTTAGCCTGCTGGATCATCATCATCCCCCACGGATCAGATCCTGGTACTGATCCTTTGGAAGGCTGAAGATGAAGAAGGAGAAAGAATTATGAGTGCACCATCAAAAAACTCATCTCACTGGGATTAATGGATGAATTGTTATGGTTACTACAGCTCCTGACTCTGCCACACAGGTCCATCATCTGGGTCTGACCTCTGGTCCACAAACAGAAGTATTAGGGATTGGCACAATGGCTTTGTCTAACTGTCTGGATGCAACAAGCACTTTGAAATTTTTGCAGTCTTCCTGTTTACCTGCTGGGGGTGGACCCAGGTGCTCAGCACCTTCATTGTACCTTCATTGTCTTACTAGGAAGCAAACCTGAGTGTGGTCAGAGTAGGGAAGTGACAGGGGTGGACTGAGGAGGAAGATCTTGAGGAGGGCAGTGGTCCCACAAGGCTGCTGTAAATATATGCTCTGATATGACTGGATAGCTACAGGATAAGTAGGGAGGATATAACTGCAGCTTAAGTGTTCAAAGAAACAAAATCACTTTCGGTGGGCCAAGGTAGGAGTAAGATGACAGACAGGACAAAATGGATAGAAAAGGAATGAAAGAAATGGAGTAGAACATAAATTCCAATAGAACATAAAGGTCAGAAAGGCAAAATAAATTTAACGTTTTAGAAACAAAACAGGGATGGGGGAAGGCCTGCTGAAGGCTCTGAAGTATCAGAGGGATCAAATAATTTCTATTCTGGAGGGGCCATAGTAGTTTCAAGTGGGTTAGTAACTGGACCTGGTTAGTTCTACCTCAGCACATCTGTCTCCCAGTTTGTTATTGACATTCATCTTCCATTCTGAAATGGAATAACCATCTCAGATTTTAAGTTCCTGGGGAATATAACAGTCTTCATCATGTATCATAGAATCATAGAACTATCCAGGTTGGAAGGGATCTCTAAAGGTCATCTTGTCCACCCCCCCTGCAGTGAGCAGGGACATCCTCAACTAGATCAGGTTGTTTCCTCTTGGTTTATATGCTTCAGCAAATGTTTAGATTATTAATTCTTACAGTGCCTCAGGATGTAGCAAAACATTTTATAATGCTACAAGTGAAAGGAAAAAAATACTTTTTCTTTTAAATAAAGTTTCCTTCAATTTTTTTTCCTTTTTTTTCCTACCTAAACAAATGCTTCAGTTTCTAATTCTAACTTATCAGCAGTGGAAATTTTCTTCATCAGGAGCTGGCCAGCTTTGCTACTGATTCATAGAATCATACAATTGTTAAGGTTGGAAGGGACCTCAAGGATCATCTAGTTCCAACCCCCCTGCCATGGGCAGAGACACCTCACTCCAGATCAGGTTGCTCAGAGCCACATCCAGCCTGGCCTTAATAACTTAATAATAAATGAGGTTTCCACCACCTCCCTGGGCAACCTGTGCCAGTGTCTCACCACCCTCATGATGAAGAATTTCTTTCTAACATCCAATCTGAATCTACCCATTTCTAGTTTTGCTCCATTCCCCCTAGTCCTGTCATTACCTGACACCCTAAAAAGTCCCTCCCCAGCTTTCTTGTAGCCCCCTTCAGATCCTGGAAGGCCACAAGAAGGTCTCCTCAGAGTCTTCTCTTCTCCAGACTGAACAGCCCCATCTCTCTCAGTCTGTCTCCATAACAGAGGAGCTCCAGCCCTCTGAGCATCCTTGTGGCCCTTCTCTGGACACATTCCAGCACGTCCAGATCCTTCTTGTAATAGGGGCTCCAATTTACCAAAGGAAAGAAGACAGAGGAAAAAGCCAGTGACTGATTCATTACTGCTTTTTACCATTGTGCATTCATTGATGTTTATGGGCAGACAGCACAGAACACACACACATGCAAAAACCCAGGCATGTGCACTTCAGAATGGAGTTTAGATTCATTCAGTACAGGCCTAAATAGCTGCATAAAGAGCAAGGCACACAACATTTGTGTTATCCATGCTTACCCATGCACTATATCAGGCATTCATCTGTTTTGGGAGTTCACTTACTCTACCCTTTATTGCTAAAGAGACATTATGTCTTAGAAAAGATAAAGAACATTTATTTCTTTGCATGTTGCAGGCAAAGCAAAGCAAAACAACAGCAAAACAAAACAAAAAACCAAAACAAGAACAAAACAAAACAACAAAACAAAAAACCCCAACAAAACAAAACAACAACAAAACAAAACAACAACAAAACAACAACCAAAAAAAAACCCCACCCAAAAATACCAAACAAAACCCCCCAACAATACCAGCAACAAAAAGCCCCAAAGGAAAAGGTGTTCCCCTTAGGAATAAATCCCCTCAGCAGCTGTAAAGCTCTCTGTGGTTGGGAATGGTGGCATGTCAAAAGGCTAGAATTTCCTCAATCAACAGCAAATGAGCAAGCTCCGCATTTGAATGCACATGCATTCCAGCAAATAGATCACACACGGTTCTCTGGGTAAAAACAAAAGAAGGAATTAATCACAAATTACATGGTGGTAGCAATTCCTGTTGAGAATTGGGTGGAATTTTCTCCTGGTTTAGTAGCTCTCCATCCCACACTGCCCTCTTCTGAGATACAGGAAAGGCTGAAGATGATGGGAAGAGACACAAGCTCTCAAAGCTTTTCCAGTTCAACACTTCTCAGTGTTCTTTCTCTTGCTCCATAGGGTGGGCTCCTTTGAACCCAGAAGTGCAGCCACAGAAACTGTTTTAAAAGACATCCCTATGGAACCTGTGTTTTGCTTTCCTTGCATTTGTTAGCCTTTTCTGTCCTTTATTTCACAGAGACAGATGTACTTTGCCTTTTTAACTCATATTGACTTAGCTTCCTGCTCTCTTACCCTTTTTCTGCTAGGTCAGCCACCTCTATTGATATTCAAGTTTTGCTTTCACTGGCTCTTCCAGATCATAGAATCATAGAATCATAGAATTGTTAGGGTTGGAAAGGACCTCAAGGATCATCCAGTTCCAACCCCCCTGACTTGGGCAGGGACACCTCACACTAGATCAGGTTGCTCAGAGCCACATCCAGCCTGGCCTTACAAACCTCCAGGGATGAGGCTTCCACCACTTCCAGTGGGCAATGGTTGGAATCTGTTCCAGTGTCTCACCACTCTCATGGTGAAAAATTTCTTCCTAACATCCAACCTGAATCTACCCATTTCTAGTTTTGCTCCATTCCCCCTAGTCCTATCATTACCTGACACCCTAAAAAGTCCCTCCCCAGCTTTCTTGTAGCCCCCTTCAGATACTGGAAGGCCACAATAAGGTCTTCTCAGTCTTCTCCTCTCCAGACTGAACAGTCCCAACTCTCTCAGTCTGTCTCCGTAACAGAGCTGCTCCAGCCCTCTGATCATCCTCATGGCCCTTCTCTGGACACGTCTCAGCACATCCAGATCCTTCTTGTAACAGGGGCTCCAGAACTGGATGCAGTACTCCAGGTGGGGTCTCAGCAGAGTGGAGCAGAGGGGGAGAATCACCTCCCTCGACCTGCTGGCCACACTTCTCTTGATGCAGCCCAGGATCTGGTTGGCTTTCTGGGCTGCAAGTGCACACTGCTGGCTCATGTTGAGCAGATCACCAGCTTCATCTCTTCAAGCCGTGCAGCACAGCCACTGCTGTCACTTTGCATCCATAAGCTGACTGAGAATTTGCTGAACTGTGTCATATGCTGTCCAACAACATCCACACCTCTATCATGATCCTGGAAGCAGTAAAATGACTTAGTCAGAAGACAGATCTACTGGGGAAAAAAATCTGTTGATGTGCTGAGTGCTGAGTCCTTGCAAACTACAGGCACAGTGTTAATATCAGTGCCATCCCTGGGCCCTGCCTGTGTAGAATCATAGAATTGTTAGGGTTGGAAGGGACCTCAAGGACCACCTAGTTCCAATGCCCCTGCCATGGGGCAGGGACACCTCACACTAGATCAGGTTGCTCAGAGCCACATCCAGCCTGGCCTTAAAAACCTCCAGGGATGAGGCTTCCACCACCTCCCTCATCAGTCAATTCAGTAATTTCCATGTCCTTGTTCTACTCGTGCTGGTGTTGTTGAAAGATTTAGTCTAGCCTCAATAGTATTTCCTGTTGTTTTCCCACATCTCATGAGTATATTCAAGCTAGTTTATGAATTTGCATAAATTCTGTTGTTTAAAGCAAAAAAAAAAAAATTGTCAAAATACCTTCAGATATCTTCCATTATGTTCTTTGTTGCTCTGCTGTGTTTCTCTCTCTCCCTCTATTTTATTATTAGGAAGGTCTGCTTTTACTTTTACCATGTGAAGGCTGTCAAAACAATGCATTAAATAATTCTGCATCATTATTATCCAATACTAAATCTGTTGCTTTCTTCCCTTTTTTTTTTTTGCCTCTTTCCCTCAGATGGTCCAGGATTGAAACCTATTTGCTGAATATTTTGCAGTCGTGGCTGCAATGTTCTTTTGTCCTCCTACTCAGAACTCATCAAACCATTGTGCTCACTGCTCAAAGACCTCAACAAAGGTCCTTGCCTGTGACCCTTCCAGGGGTCTGAATGATACAGGAATGATCTGACCTGGTTCTTTCCATTGGTAGTGAGAAAATGGTCTGGAGCAGTGTGAGGTATGGACATGAAGTTTGAGAAGGACAAGAATGATGGAATTATTTTAGAAAGAATGCTGTCCAAGGCCTCAGCAGTCCATGGCTTGCACAAAGAATTTTTTTGGGGGGAGTTATGTGGGATCAGATGTAGCCTGCAGCTTGGGAAAAATCTTTCAGGGGTTGCTTTAAGCCTGAGGAGAGGAGAACTGAGGAAAAGGATTTGGGGATGCTGATGGAAGAGAAGCTGGACATGAGTAGACTGTGTGCTTGCAGCCCAGAAGGCTAATCACATCCTGGGCTGCATCAAAAGATGCATTGCCAGCAGATCCAGAGAGGTCATTCTGACACTTTGCTCTGGGGAGAACTCACCTGGAGGACTGTGTACAGATCTGGAACCCTCAATATAGGAAGGACATGGACCTGTTGGAGCAGGTCCAGAGGAGGGCCATGAAAATGATCAGGGGGTTGGAGCACCTCTACTAGGAGGACAGGTTGAGGCAGCTGGGGTTGTTCAGCCTGGAAAAGAGAAAGCTCTGGGGAGACCTAATAGGAGCCTTCCAGTACCTGAAGGGGGCTACAAGAAAGATGGAGAGAAACTGTTTACAAAGGCCTGCAGTGATAGGATGAGGGGAAATGGTTTCAAACTAGAGAAGATCAGATTTAGATTGCATGTTAGGAGCAGGTTTTTTTTTTTAGTATGAGGGTGGTAGAACTCTGGAAGAAGTTGCCCAGGGAGGTGGTTGAGGCCCCATCCCTCGAGATCTGGTCTAGTAGAGGATGTCCCTGCAGAGGGTGTTGGACTAGATGACCTTTGGAGGTCCCTTCCAGCCTGGACCAGTCTATGATTCTATAACATTTGCTCTGCAGGCTGTGGGATTAATCTACCAATGAGTCACCAAGGAATAGAAAGCACAAATGACTTACCTGGCTTTGTGACATTTCTTGAGAAATGGTAGAAATGTTCCTGTCTCTTTTTGTTTTAGCTGAAAACTGATGCTAACCTAATGATAAATTTACTGTTCATGGATCTCTTGGATGAGAATGTTATGGCCAGACACACTAAAAGAAAAGTCTCATGTGAGCTCAGTAAGGTGGAACAGGGAAATATGCAGCATGCAGATAAAATCAAGAGAATGGTTCACAGTATCACAATCTCACAGTATAGCAGAGGTTGGAAGGGACCTCAAGAGATCAGCAGGTCCAACCCCCCTGCCAGAGCAGGAGCACTTAGGGGAGTCTGCACAGCAATGCATCCAGCTGGGTTTGGAAAGTCTCCAGAGGAGGAGTCTCTAAACCCCCCTGGGCAGCCTGTTCCAGGGCTCTGTCATCCTCACTGTGAAGAAGTTTCTCCTCATGTTGAGGCGAAATCTTCTATGTTCAAGTTTGAACCCATTGTTCCTTGTCTTATCACTGTGAACCACCCAAAAAGAGCCTGGCTTCTACCACCTCCCTGGGCAAGCTGTTCCAGGGTCTCACCACCCTCACGGTGAAGAATGAGTTGTGTGGGCATACCTCTCTCTGTCCAGGAAGGGATAGACTTTTCTGCCACATAGTGATGTCAGAAAATATCATGAGGGTACAGGATATTGAAGTCATATGGGCTTTAGATCTTGCATCTTAGAGTATGAATTTTGCAGCATAGATATGAGAAAGATGCTGCTCTGGCTTTGCTATTTCTCTGAGATAACTGCTAATAAACTGGTGACCCTCCAGAGAAAGAAGAACCTTTTGTAATTAAAGGAAGGATGGAAAATAAGGCTGTACTATATCCGCCACATTGCTATGGCAAAGAGAAAGTGAAAGGTAGAAAGGTAGGTCCAGGTGGGAATACTAACCCAGAACAAAATGAAGATGCATCCCAAAGGGTGGGGGCACAGCTTCCTTTCTACCCCTACCTTCTAAAAAAGTGGTTTTATTTCCAAGTGTTTTGCAGGGCTTATCTGAGGCTGTAATCTGAACCAGCTAAGGAAAAGTTTTCTCCTGTGAAGAAATAATTTTTCTTTGCTGAAGCAGGTGTGTGGAGAGCCCCATCAGATGCTCATACATCAGGAACCATGGAAGGGAGTGAAAAAAAAAATGCTTCCAAGACTGCAAGGAAACATTTAGAGAGAATGAGCTTTGTACAGGTGTCTCAGAAGGAATATGGTAAAGAAAATGGAAGAAGTGTGGATTTTTCCCCAAATCTGTAACTCCTAGGCATCTGTTTTTCTAGACCCTGTGTATAATGACACATTTGCTTCTGTCTTGTATGTAAGGACATATTCAAAAGGTGTTTAAAGAAAACTTATTGACAGGCTTTATGCTCATGGGTTTGCAAGATGTGCTCAGGAATGTTGTAGGAGATCTGGGGGCATTCCTTACGTGTGTACTACAAGGAGATTTTGTCCTCTCCTGGACATAAGGAAGAAGGCGTCCCAGAGAGAGGATTAAGAGCAGGTATACCAAAGAAAATGTTAGGAGGCTGCATGAGTGATGACAGTCTGGAGAAGAGAAGGCTCTGAGGTGACCTTCTTGTGGCCTTCCAGGATCTGAAGGAGGATACAAGAAAGCTGGGGAGGGACTTTTTAGGATATCAGGCAGTGACAGGACTAGGGGGAATGGAATAAAGCTGGAAGTGAGGAGATTCAGGCTGGACGTGAGGAGAAGTTCTTCCCCATGAGAGTGGTGAGAGCCTGGAATGGGTTGTCCAGGGAGGTGGTTGAGGTCCCATCCCTGGAGGTGTTTGCAGCCAGGCTGGATGAGGCTCTGGCCAGCCTGATGTAGTGTGAGGTGTCCCTGGCCATGGCAGGGGGGTTGGAACTGGATGATCCTTGTGGTCCCTTCCAACTCTGACTGATTCTATGATTCTATGACTCTAATATTTCAGAGGAAAGAAGTATTAAAAAGTAAAAAAAAAAAAGTAGAAAAGGATAGCAACTATCTCAGATGACCTCAGATGTAGAAATGGCTTTATTCCCTGGACATACTCTTTTTTCTCTATGTCTTACTTATTGAAAGTGGATTTTCCTAGGCCAAATTTTTTTTTTTTTTGGATCTGAAAGGAAAAGAGTAGTTCTAACTGGGAGAAAAAATGAAAAGCAGCAAGCCGTTGTGAAGGTCACAAATGTGGGATGTGACACTGAATCTCCAGCTTGAGGTAAAGGTCATGGAAGTATTTATTGTGTTTTTGACTAGCTCAAAAGCACACCAACCTCTGTGCTGACCAAGGAAAGAATGTGATGCTCCCCTGCAGGGGGAGCAGACTCCCCTGGGACTTTCTAGTATCTTATGGAGTATGCTGGGGAGCAGAGTCTTTTGCATGGAGACACGACAAGTACCTCTCTTGGGGAGCCTCAGTTGTGGATTCAGGCAAAGTTGCATCTGAGTTCTGATGCAGCAGAAGATTGGAAAAGAGAAAAAGGAAAAAAAGCAGGAGGTAGAGCTGTTACCAAACACGTGGGGAAGTCTCCAACTCTCGTGTATAGTTCAGCAGCCTTTCTACCACCCGTGTGTTACTGAAGCTTGGATCATCGAGCTGCCTGAAATGCTTGCCCAGGCTATCCTGTTGTCCTGTGTGACCATCAGATGTGGTGGGTGATTGATGACTGTTCAAGGTCTTTCTGTAAATTGGCCTTGTATCCTGGGTGGCAGAAGGAATAAGTTTGACAGTTACTGTGATTTTTAGAACAGTATTCCATGTCAGCAGGCAGACCTCTGCAGATTGCTTTCTGATCCTGGTGAACAGCATGTCAAAGATACTGTTATTTTATAAGCGTTTTTCCACCATCCCAATTCCAGAAGTTTCTGGGGAGTGTGAAGCTCATGAGCAGAGTGCTAATACAGCCCATAAATCGTGTGGATGGCAGTACAGCACTTGAGCATTCCTGGAGGAGAAGGTTTTACAGCCTTTACCAAAATCCTTTGCTCTACATCAGGCATGATACTTGCTGTAATGACCATAGCTTGATTCCAAGTTACAATCTATTGTTAGCTGCCAGTCTGTTACCAGGACACAGTCACTTTAAGTTACAGCAGGGCTCAGAGGCTAACTGTTAGGAGGACAACATGAATCTCAGCAGGTCAGCATTCATTACTTTCTTGTGGAGTGTGGGCAAGCCCCTGCAGGCTGCATCTGCAACTCAGGCTTGCTGGTCATTAGGCTGCCCTGAGTACTGGTGTGGTGGGTTGAAATTATCCCCCCCCCAAAATAAAATTGCCAGACCAGCTCAGTTGAAAGCACATGAAGCTCTATTTACAAGCAAAACTACAATGTGGAAATATGAAATGCAATGAGTATGTACAAAATATACAATATTTACACATATTTACAATTTATAAACAGCACAAGAACTGCCCCTGGACAAAACCAGTTCATTACTAACAGCTTCCCACTCCCTGCTCCCTTCCACCCCAACCCAAAGAGAGAGAGAAGAGCAAGGAGTGGTTTGTTAGTGCTTAGCCACAACAAAGAAACACAGCCAAGGTCAGCAAGCTAGCAGAAGCACCATCTAGAGTGAAGAAGCTGATAAAAGAAAAAGCTAGTTTGTACAACTAACTTCATGTTAGTTATCAGAGCAAGGGATTATTTAGACCTGATCATTATTTTCCCTTTTACATCCAGTGGTAATTTATTTACATTCTGCCACTTGCCTACTCCATCTGTGGAAAATTTTCCTAGGCACAGCCTAAAACTACCACAACTGGTTTCATCCTTCTGCAGTTGTTTTTGGGCCATCTGAATCAAAACTACCTGAGATGAAAGGGTTAAGCACGTTAGTACTCTGTTCCAAAACAGCTATCCTTTACAGTCCTGTCACTATGAAACAGTCCAAAATCCTCTGAGTGTTGAGCAAGAGCACGGTGAAAGCAACACCCCATGCATGCCTTGTTCTCATTAAGTGTGAGATTCCAGCAAACCTTGGAGAATGAGCTCAAGGGATGGTTGAACAGACCTGGTTTGTCTGTCCTAGTGTGTGATGGTTTGAAACTGTCTTTTTAAAGTTCAGAACAGAGAAAGTGAAAGAGTGTAAATAAGTCACTATTGGGTGTAAGAAAGCAAAATAACGATTGTTCTAAACACTTCCATTGGATAGATAGAAATGTTTAAGAACTATTACCCAAAACAAAGTAGGCACTCTGCACATTCTGCGTTCTGCAGTGGGGGCAGTTGCTGGGCTGTCTGGCTGCTGTTTCTTCTTCTCTTCTGGCTGAAGATAACACACTGACCTTGGCAGCTAAGTTAACAACTTTCTGCTTAACTAACTCTGCTTCTCTGTCCAGGGGGGTCTGGAGGGGAAGCTCCTGGGAGAGAGAGGCCCCTTTGGGAGGGTCCCCTTGGGGTTAAGCAAAGGGAGATCGGTTGTGCTTTTTCTGTTGATTGTATATATTTGTGAATGTTGTGAATTTTGTATATTTGTACATATTCATTGCATTTCATTGTAGATTTTAGACTCTGCTTGTAAATACAGCTTTTCATTTGCTTCCAGACTGAGCTAGCCTGGTTATTGTCGGGGGGGGGGGGGGGGAAATTTCAGCTCACAGCGACACATAGTGCCTAAGATTTCTCCATCTGACAAGGGAGAGTTAAGCACTTGAGGGTGAGATCTGAAAGAGGCAACCTGCACAACCATTGTTTTCTGTCCTGGTTTTGAGCCATGAGCTACTCAAAACCAGAGGACAGGGACAACCTGCCTGTCCCCCTGTGACTTTCTATATTTTTTTGGAGGACATTTTGGAGAGAATCCAATGGAAAGGCATGAGGATGATTAAGGGACTTGAGCATCTCCCCTGTGAAGAGAAACTGAGAGCCCTGGGGCTATTTAGTCTGGAGAAGAGAAGACTGAGAGGGTGTCAATGTCTATCAATACCTGAGGGGTGGGTGTCAAGTGGAGGGGGCCAGGCTCTTTTCGGTGGTGCACAGTAATAAGACAAGGAACAAAAGGTTCAAGCTTGAACACAGAAGATTTCACCTCAACATGAGGAGAAACTTCTTTACAGTGAGAGAGATGGAGCCCTAGAACAGGCTGCCCAGGGGGGTTGTGGAGTCTCCTTCTCTGGAGACTTTCCAAACCCACCTGGATGCATTTCTGTGTGGACTACCCGAAGTGATCCTGCTCTGGCAGGGAGGTTGGACACAATGATCTCTGGAGGTCCCTTCCAGCCTCTAATACACTGTGATACTGTGACTTTTTCTCTGTGGTTTTCTCAAAGGTACCTGAGCCTCAAAACCACCACACTATGTTTGACAGGTGCAATGGAAATAAATGTAAAGCAGTCCTACTGGAAGAAAAATGTAAAGCAGTCCTACTGGAAGGAGCCATAATCCAGAACTACTCCATAGGTGAGTGTATAGTGCTAAATTCACTTTGACTTTTCATTTAATTTGTTTACCAACGTTTTCTTCCAGTGGAAAGAAATTATTTAAATGGAACATAAATGGCTCTTGCTCTGAAGTCAAAAGAAATATTCCTACATTTCATAGTTTCCATGCATTGTCTTAAATACGAAGTGGGAAGAAGTGTAACTTCCTTAGCTCATACAGATAGAAAAT